>NW_026937566.1:0-79947 GCF_032062105.1 Saccostrea cuccullata
ATTTCCGAAAATTGTTTTTAATATATTGTAAACAAACAGTCTTTTTATTATGAAATTTAAATTGTTGAATATATTTCCTGTTGGGATCATTCAATTTACATCGGGTTAAACGGCTTATTTATATAGGATGATCATAGCAATTTCTTTCAATCGAATCTTCCCGAGTCTTTCCGTCAGAGGTTGGAAAAACAATCGAATCTTCTAGGGTCTTTCCGTCAGAGGTTGGAAAAACAATCCTGAATGTATTAACATCACCAGATTTTAAAAATTTATACATCTTCCTGTTTATTCTGTGGTATATTTAAATTATATATTTATCTTTGCATTCAATAAAGATAAACTCCATGCTCCACAGATAAAAAGTATTCCAACATTTAATTCAAGTTTGTGAAAAGAGGGGTTGTCATAGCGTCTACGTAATACATTCGGTTGTTTTTTCAGCTTGTCGGAAAGGCCCGAGAAGTTGCGATCGCGATTTCTTTTTTCATCCCTTCTCTGACATGTTAATTATTTTTAAAAAATATTATTGTAAACTTTTTCTTTCATGTTTCTTAAACACTTTTTATACAGATTTAAAAAAATCGGATTGTAAAATGTTAAAACATGGAAAGTAGTAAAATGGGAAAGAAGTTTAACGTCGGAATTCGCAGCCTGTCGGATTATTCAAGGGTCAGATTAGACAGTATTCACTGTACATGTACTTTTAAATCATTATTTTCAAACAACTCATTCATTATTTTGGGATAAAGTAAAAAAAAATACTCTGATGGTACTTATTCTATGCATTTAAATTAATTCATTTACTGATAAGAAAATTATCAGTAAAGCATATGTCCATGTGCATGTTCTTTTAAATAAAAAAAGTATTTTTGCTCGCTTTTACCACATCACCGTGACCTGTCACCACTGTAGGATCGATCCCGATGTTCGTCATTCTTCTGTAGCATATTAAGCATACATATTTTTAATGCAGAGCATTTGTTGATTCACTGGTATATTTTCCATTTTACAATCTTGTCCTGAGAGAACATTTCTTAATTTATTATAATACTCAAAGTATTGAAACTGTAAATTTCATTTTGAAAATACATTGGATATGCCAAAGAATGAAGAAACTTACAAGAAAATTCACAAGAATTAAAAAGGTGTGTGCTGATGAAATTTCTCACCAGTAAAGATCTGTTAGAAGTGAAAAATATAGGAAAAAATAATGATTTTAAAAATCACATATTTACACAAAAAACAATGCATGACAAAATCCCGGATTGGTGGATGGGTGTGATTTTTTTTTATCATTAAGGTTGCAACTGCAACGCTTAATGATACACTAGTGTGTATCATTAGCAGTCGACTATGTCGATATATGCTTGTTTCATTAGACGTCGGTGTTTCTCTGCATTTGTGACGCTTAATGAAATAATTCTATCATTAAGCGGCAATTTAGCATTAGCGGTTACGACTGTCAGCTATTAATGCAATAAAATATGGCATTAAGCGTTGCCATCATGCCATAGAGAGACATGTGGAGTCATATTTTACCTTTAAAAACAGGTACACAGTTTCCCTGCACACAAACAGAATCTTCATTGCAGGTATGGTTTAAACAATCACCCACTAAGTGCTGCAAGAAAAATAGCTCAAAAATAGGTTATGAATCGTTTATAAATTAAATGTTTATAAATTTATTATGTACACATTTCAATGTTTCTATCTTAACATACCACACGACAACTAAACTCACCTCTGGAATTTTTTCGCGGTTGACATGAATGATGCCGTCTTCTGTCATTAAGCCAACGCCATCTCTGATGGTGAATCTTGTGTTTAGTTGACATGTCTTTATTTCCGGAATCCAATCCAGAGAAAGACACATTTTAAACTTTGTACAAACAATCATGCATAATACCAAGTTAGAATTGTTCAAAATCTTTAAACCAGGAGCTGTATAATCTGTAGAGTTGTGCATGATTAGAGTTTTCGGATCAAAGCACTGACTGTAGCACGCCTGAAGCAAAGTCAGGACTTGTCCAACGAAGAACAACCTGAACATCTTACGACGTTCCACAAATTAATTCTTTTTAGACTTTTTAGCGAACATTTTTACTTCGGTTGATGAGTACCAGATTTGTTTCCACTCCTCTGTAATGTATACATCTAAGGTCCAGGTCCGCCAATTCAAGATTGATAATGTCTCTCTCACTAGATAACATCACAGGATGTGTATTTTAAATAATAAATTAATTTTTATTTTTAATTATTAAATGGATAAACTTGAAACGATTTCATTTTGAAATTATTATAAATATTTATAGCTTTTAGGTCTACGCTTTGAGCTAAAAAACACAACATACATAAAATAAAATAAAAAAAACAAACTTTTTTATGTTTCTCTGTAGTCATTATGTTTTCATAAATTAAATATTCTTTTACTGCATAACATTTAAAGTTGAATATATATTTTATGAAAACATGACAACTGTAGCACAAAATTCAATGCAATATCATAAATTTATAATGCATCCTTTGAATTGACAAAAATTTAATAGACTTAGAAAGGATTGTCTTACATGTATCTTACTAGTGAACGTGTAAAATTTATTTTTTAACTCAAAATGTATAAATATGAAACATGAAATGTTATGTTTTTTATTTTATTTTATGTATTTTGTGTTTTTGATTTCTTATCTCCAGTCCTCCATGCAAGTATTCATTAATCTGTAATTTGTGGTATTCTGTACTTTGACATGCTACAATTATGTACTTGTTTGTACACAGTGAACAATGTTTAAGGATTTCCACTTAATTTGTGTATGTCTGTCAAGTACATAATTCTCTGATATTATATTAAAGCATTTTATAATAGAAAAGAATTGTCCGTGAGAAAGTCTAAAATGTCATTAATTAAGCAGTAGTTTATTAACAAAGAGTGCATTGAAGTCTAAAGGGGAAAGTGTTTATTTTTTCAGAATAAAAATTCAAATAATTTGAAAATCAATAAATCCTGCGGTGGAAAGAAAAGACCTAACAATATATTTTGTTACAATGTTTAAATATTTATCATTGAATGTTCAGCCTCAAGTGATCCCTAAGCTCACTTTCTATATGGTGTTATTTAACAGGTTACCTTATCTGACCGGTGTCATGAATGCCCTTTTGTAGTAATACTATCAAAATATGAACCCCTTTTGGTGTTGTATGAATTTCAGCCGTTAAAATGAAGTAATAAAAGAGGGGTTTGCGTTGCTGAAAATTTAATATTTCTTACATAAAATTTATCAAAATGGTACTTTTATTTTGAAACTTATCTTAATGTCAGGAAAATATCTATTATGAATTATGTTGAAAATTACGTCAGGCCATAGGCCAAGACATTGTTTGTTTGAGGGACAATTTGAAATCATCTATATCTTTTTCTTTTATCTCATGTTAACCCCTTTATCTCGTTAATATTTTCTTACATCCAGTCATAGTAATGAATTTTTGTCTATAACTGCATGTACCTAGTAGTCTTGTCTGTATTACAAAATTATTTGATGAGCCTTTGTGCCATTTTAATAAACAACAATATCATAAATTTATAATGCATCCTTTGAATTGACAAAAATTTAATAGACTTAGAAAGGATTGTCTTACATGTACCTTACTAGTAAAAGTGTAAAATTTATTTTTTTAACTCAAAATGTATAAATATGTTAACTGTTTGCATTGTTATACATTATTTTTGCTTGTAAGTATGCATTTCTTATGAAAACAAAATTCTTATTCTGTCTCAAACTTAATTAATGGTATTTTATCAGTGGTATCCAATGAGTCAGAACCCTTCAAAAATTATGGTCAAAGAGATTTTTTGCATTTTCATCAGAATTATATATTTCTATGAAAGCCGTAGTACTTTTTGTTAAAAAGTTATAGCCAAGGTTAAACCACTAATCTCCATGAAATTGATTACAATATATTGGAATATAAAAGTCATTAACATGTATCAATTTCGGGAAGAGGTCAAGATCAAAAGGTCAAATTTGTCCATCAAAGAGGGTCACAAGGCTGTAATTAAAATTCAAAAATAAATAGTTTAGTTTACTTCTTAAATACATGACATGTGCAATCCTTTTCTTCCTTTCAATTTATTGGACTTTTATTATTATTGAAATGTAAAAAAATAAAAAATAAAATCGATTTCTTATGAGATACATGTCTCCTACATGACCCTATAAATCCATGCATGTTTCAATCAGTTCAAGTATTCATTAATCTTTAATTTGTATTATTCTGTACCTTAACGTGCTACAATTATGTACAAGTTTTTTGCGCCTGTGCAAACCAAATTGCCATTAGTATTAAACAGTGCAAAATGTAGGCAGGGAGAAGGACTTAGTCCTGCGAACTAAGCATTGTTTTCGTGTACGACTGACTATAGTACGCCACTTGGTGCACATAAATTATAAAACAAAAATTACGCCCGAATAAAGTGTATATATATGATATTCTAATCCTCAGAAGGAAAATGAAAGTACACCTAAGTTAAGGCTTAAATTTACGACTTTTGATGAAAGGAGCCCCAGGGGCCCCAGGAGTTTAAAAAAATCAATTAAAAAAAATTGCTGGAGTATTGCCCGTTTTTATATTCTTATCAAGAAAAATGTATTTAAAAACGTGTACATGAAACGAAGACAACAATTGAAATGGCATTCGACTCGACTTTCAGATCTATTGATGACGGTTTATCAAAAATAATACTAGTTATTTGTCAACTCAAATTATCCCAGTGAACTTGAAATAAAAGACATCAAAGAGTCTGTCACATATATTTTATATTTGGAAGTTTAACTGAGTATAGACGACAAAGACCATATAACAACTAAAAAGTGACAAACGTAGTGACTAAAGTCTTTTTGTCAACTCTACTTGTTAATGTAGTTATATTCTGCAAGTTTTTGCCAACCGAATCAACTGTGAGAAATAAACTGAGTAGACTACTGATGACAAGTTGATTTCACAAGGGTTTGAACAATGTACAGTCACATTTGCTGTTTTGTTGAAATAGAATATTTAAGACAAAATATTTAAACTTAAACTTTGAATTTTATTGCTTTTTATATTTCATAAATAATTAATATTTTATACAATTTAGTAATGAAATGATTCTAACAAGATTTAATCTTTTACACAAGGTTAATTGTGAATAAATACAAAAATGAATATATGAAGAAAAGAATTAAAATGTTAACAACAAAAAGAATTTTAACTGAAAGAAGGAGCCGTCATTTGAAGCCTGTAACATGTTAGATACATAATTTTATGTAAATGACCAGTGAATAAGTCAGTTGGATGGGCAACTGGTAACCTCGCTGCATTGCTGTTTACAATTTAATTTGCATTCTATTATCTTATAATTCGTACATTTACAGTCCAATATTTATCTTATCATGCTTATATCCGAAGAAGTTGATCCTTAAAAAACTACAGATATGATAGACAAAATTTTCAAATGTTTTAGTAGATATTTTGTACATTTACATAAAAAAGAAAGCTTCAAATAAATTCAGCGACTTTGGCACGTACAACGATGCGCAAATTCATGAGTACCGACAATAAATTATTTATGCATTAATTTAATATTTGGTGCTTTAGTATGTACCGCTAATTCATGATTACACCAACAACTCAATACATAGTGATTCCGCTAAATTGTGAATACACCAAATTATATACACGCAGAGTAATCTGGAGGTGGAGCAGTAGGTATGTTGACAATATTAACCTCTCGTTCCCTAAAGCCATAAGCCGCAGGCAATTTATTCTCCAATGTACCTAATCTGTATTCTCCATAAAATCCTGGATCTAAATTACTCGGTCTATGATTATGTTGTTGGGGCAGATCTAAATTTCTTTGAGTATCAGTTCCTCCCTCGGGTGGACTTCGATCAGATTGCAATGCTTTATCATATGTCTGCAATACAGCAAACCCCAAAATGTTAAAGAAACACAGAATGATGGAGAGTATCAATGTGGCGATGTCCCACGCCTGGTTTTCTCTCACAAAACACCCGTACTCGACACAAATATATAAGATCCAGAAGATGGGGACAGAAGAGAGTCCAGCAGCTATGACATTAATTCCTAAACTCAGTCCGTTTATCACTCTGTAAATATTTACCTGTTAAAAATAATAATAATAAAAAGATATCAGTAGACCTGATTAATGCACATTTTCTTTTTTAAAAATCCCAACCAATTTATAAAGAATATATGCCTCTCAAACACAAATACAAACTGCGCCGTCTTCGAATTCTTTAATATTTTGTTTTGATGCTGTTATGACGTCATCGTTCAAACCCTTTGAGAAAAATCAATAATTTAACAGTATGATGAAAAGAGAGAACACTTTTCTATTGATTATAGCTCAAGAATGTTTTGCATGTTTTTTTTAAGTTTTTAAAATTCATTTTAAGAGGAATGTCGCTTTTCTTAGCTTAATATTAAACACCAAAGGTTGATGAGCTATCATTCTCTGCGAAATTATGCGTAAACATGACCAGTAAAATTAAAAATATTACAGTTCTCGTCAATTTGTAAAAAAGTTTTACTATACAATTTTAAAAATACATTGACCAAAGTATTTTATTAAAGATATAAATCAGCAATTCTTGTCTATTTGAATTTCCTTTTATAGCCGAGAATATTGTTTTTAAAAGTAAGATTTATTTTATTTCTGCAACGCAGTGGTTAGAGCGTCTGCTTTAGAGTCGCGAAGTAGGGAGTTGATCCTTACGTCGGGGTTCGAATCCCACTGTGGGACGTGGAGACCGGTCCTTCGGAAGAGACAGTATAAACCGAGGTCCAGGGTAGGCAGGTGCTGGCACGAAAAGGATCCCTAGCTCCTTGTTCAATGGCCCTGAGTGCCGAATATAGGACAAAATTTTTGCAGCTCCTTCGGCATGTGGTGGCGTCTCCATACGAGTGAAAAATTCTCAAGAGGGACGTTAAAATCAATCAATTAATTAATCCTATTTGTAATTCTGAACGCGTACTATATACTGCGCGAGTGCTAAGAAGTTGCGTCTATAGTCCTATGAACGCAACTGATGAGTGGAGGTACATAGTGGGAGATAACCAAAAAAAAAAAATGCAAATATTTAAGGAATAACTAATTTTTCGGTTTCATGATGTGATCAATCGAGTGGCTTGCGCGATACCTTCGGTATTTATTCATAAATTATTACGTAAGTAAATTGATCGATCATCGTCATGAAACCAAACATTTTGACAGTTATTCCTTATGTTTACATGCTCTTGATTCCATTAATCCACGTGCTTTAAGCCCCGCTTCTGTCTCTATTTGTGCCGCCCCGAACGTGATTCCTTTAAACCGCGCCTATCGAAGAACCAGTAGATTTATGAAGAAATATAAAAGTATTTTTACTATTTTTTTTATTTCTGACAAATACATTGGAATTGTCAATATTAAGATATATGTTCATTTAGTAAAGTAATAAGGAATTTAATTTTATTTCGAAGAATTAAATCTCACACAAATTAAATAGAGAAATACACATTGATGGCATTAAAAAAGATAGCACAATAAGAGACTAGAGCAGAACCTTCAATATGATTTAGTTACTTACTCTCTTGGTATAATTGGAGGATGGTAGATTTCTATCATCAATGTCAATCTTAGAGCCAAAGTAACAAAAGATACCACTAAGTAGAAGCTACAAATAAATTTAAAATAATCGTAAACATTTTTTTAAATGAGAAATACCTTAATTTATTATTAATTTATTGTAGATAAACTTTGATACCTTTGATTGAGAAAACATGTTTTTATATAATATATAATAGTATATAGTATATTTTATAATGTGGTCTTAAAATAGTCCCTATATAATGTACGAGGGTTGATCCAAAAGTAATGTCACAAGATCGATAAAATTGCTAATAGTCAACATAAATCAACAAAATTATACATGATCGAAGCAATATTTCGCGCATCATAGTAAAATGATGCGTATTTACTGTTTTAATGCAACTTTTTCGCTTAATTATTAAAATTGAACAAAATTAAGAAATTATAGGTATAAAATTGTAATTACAATTTGATATAACTGATTATTTAACCGATTTTGCAATTGATAGGTAGGTTGACGTCACTGCAGTGTCTTTTTGACGTTATGTTAATCTGTAGCTCTTAAAGAAAGGGGTAATAAAAATATCATTACAGAAAAAGTAAAAAAACATACGCTCTTGAAATTTAAAACATAGAAATTTTAGAATATCTCGAATATTTTTATTATGTTTTCTTGTGAATCCATTGTTCACGTCATATTTTGTAGCACTCTATAAAAATAGTAAAATTTGCTAATTTCTTTGCATTTTGAGATGCCCCCTCTGTTAACAAGACGGTAGAATTTTGCGTTTCTTACATATGTTGTATAATATAGTATTACTCATCAAAATTTATAGTTTGAACAAAATGTCTATTGTTGTATTTGTATAATTTTCTTTAAAGTGCTAAAAATTGGCATTTTCCTATATAATCCTATAGTAAATGTACCTGTATTTTGAGACGGTCCCTCACATTTACCTGGACGGTAGATTTCCCCCAAACTTTGCATGTACACTGAAGTTAATGTAAGTTATATATGGTATAAAAATGAAGAGTTTCGCTATTGTAGTTTTCACATAATAAAACTATAGTCGGCTCCCTTAAGACTAGAAAATGTCGAATTTTTTTTTTTTTATATTTGGCGACCAGAAGCTCTTTTAGATGCTTTTCTATATGTTTTTCTTTACTCATTCTAAAAATTTACACATTAAAACGTGACGTTTAGTTGTGACGCGGCGACACCCCTTATGTTTGATATTTTAAACGTCTATAAAATTAATTTAATTAATCATTATTCAATGAAAATTTCAATTTTGATTAGATTTATTTTTGTGCATCTTTTGGTATATAATATTTGATAATTTGACGCAAAAATATTAAAGATATTGTTACAGTGACATTACTTTTGGATCAACCCTCGTATGTAAACGTAATCAGTCCATAACGATGTCTTACACCTAGCGAAAGGTTTAATACGAAATGTTCCACATTTTTCTACGACATACGTTCGTTAATGAAAATGCAGCTTTCAATGTCTTAACTTCAAGAGTGCTGTGCAACAATATATTCAAGAAGTGTTGTAAATCAGATGTGGAAACTTAAAAATTCCAAGGAACTTTGGACAATTTGAAATCACAAGATTTCACCAAAATCAACTGCTTTAAAATTTACAACTTTTCAACTGTATACAAAACCATTTTTGAACGATGATTTAAAGTGCAGGCTTTTTGATATCATTGACGCTACTTTTTCGATAAGAATTGAACTCGTAAATTTACTTACCTTGTCATTAGTCATTTACAAAATTATTTTGTTAAAAAACATTCTGATTGTACACACAAGTATTCTGAAGTTGACATAAAAAAGATGCTTGAGTTTCTAATTGACAATATTCATTTCGTTTTTGGAGACCAGATTTTTCATCAATCTATTGAAATTCCCATGGGTACCAGTTGCGCCCTGTTATTAGCACCTCTTTTTTATTCATATGAAGCAAAATTTGTGTAAAATCTTATCTGTGAAAAGAAGAAAGAACTTGCTGTGTCCTTCAGCTCGACATTTAGATATATGGACGACGTGTTTTCAATTAAAAGATTAGTAATTTCCATTCTTATGTCGATACGATATATCCTGGTGAAATTGAGATAAAAGATACCACAAAGTCTGACACATCTGTTTCATATTTGGAATTTTTTTTCCGAAAAAGACGTTAATGGTAATCTAACAACGAAACACTATGATATACGTGATGAACTTAACTTTTCCATCGTCACCTTCCCTTATTAATGCAGCAATATACCTTCATTACCTGCAAACGGAGTTTACATATCTCAGTTGATTCAAGAACATGCTCTACGTATGAATAATTTCTAAATCGAAGTAAATTATTGAAAAACAATTTGTTAAAACAAGAATTCCAGCTGTCTCGTTTAAAGTCATCATTTCGTAAGTTCTATGGTCGATACAATGATCTTGTCAGCAAATACAATTTATCATTCAGTCAAATGCTGATTGACGCTTTTCATACTAATTGTAAGTCCATTATTTATACACTGAATTCACGAGTGATTTTTCCGTTATTTCCCGATTATGAAAAGGAGCACACGGCGGGTGTGACCTGTCGGCAGGGAATGGTTACTCCTCCATGGCACCTGATCCCACCTCCGATGTTTTGGAGGTCCGTGTTTGCTCTGCTTTTTTTGTATTTTATATTGTTTAATTGACTTTTTATCTTGAATTCTATTTCGTTATTAAAATCCTTACTATAAAATAAAACAATTATGGCCTGTTTCGGTGGAGGTATCTTAGTTTGTTGGTTGGTTGTTTAACGTAGGTTTCGAGAATTTTTCACTTATTTTGAGTCGCCACTATTTGCAGGTTGAGAACTGAAAAATTTGTCGAATACCTGGCATATAGGGCTATGGAGAATTTTTTCCCCCTGCAAAACCTACTGCGACACGAGATCTTAGTTTATGCCTTTTGGTGGTGAATAAGGTATTTTTCATTGTTGAAAATTTTCTGGCGGATAACAAACTATATTATCCACCGAACGAGTCCATCATTGTATAACATTATATTATTATTATTTAGTTATATTATTATCCTTACTATTCTATATTCTTATTTTATTGCTTTATATAAAATTATATTTTATAACAATATATTGTATATTATAATATTACCAGTGCTCCCGACCATATTGGAGTGCCTTGTTCCCTTGAGAAAATATCAGTATCTTTGTAAACAATCTTTAAAATTCCAAAGATGATGCTACCGGCTGAAACTCCTATCAAAACAATGGATATCCAAAAGAAATGTGTTGCAGCTTTCTTTAGTTCAACTGTAATAAATTGGCAAACATTACATGATAAGAAAATGAAAATTTTGTTATATAAGGTGTTTTGGAGTATCGTTTATGAAAGAAAATTTCTTCTTAAATATTGAATTCCAGTCCGTTAAATATGAGACAAGGTTAAAAAACATATAGCTTGGGTCCAACAAGACGTAGCATTTAATAGAATCAGTTTTGGATCAAAGAGGTTTCTTTAAAAAAAATCAAATCATTAGAATAGGTGAATACTGTTAGTTTTGTGAAAAATTTTGATTGATTGATTGTATATTATTTAACGTCCTTCTAGAGAATTTTCACTCACATGGAGACGCCACCATTTGCCGGTGGAGAACGGGAAATTTTTCTTATACTCGGAACTCTTGGCAATTGAGCAGAGCTTTTTGCGTGCCAGCACCTACTGCGACCCGGGACCTCGGTTTATATGGTCTCATCCGAAGGACCGGTCTCCACGTCGCACAGGGGGATGCGAACCCGCGACGTAATGATCAACTCCTTGCTTCGCAACTCTACAGAAGACACTCTCGATAACCACTGCGCCACGCAGGCGACTCTTTGAAAAAGAGGAGTAATATGGAAATAAATGGAGTCCTTGAAAAAATGTCGCAATTTGCATTTTTTTTTCAATGAAAATACATTTAAACTCATATAACCCCTCTCAATGCTGCAGAACTGTGGCTCTCAGAAAAAAATATATTGACAGACCGGAGAACAACAGTGCCACTCATTGTAAAAAGTTACAATGAGCTCTGGATCAATTCTTCCAAATTCTTACCTCAAACGCAAAAAAATATAGATTTAAAAAAATCCTTATACCTATATCAAGTAATCTCGTCGTCGACATCTGCACGAAGCGTGTTGGACCGAATTATCTTGCAAACTAAAATGGCAGTATTAATAGACGAAATTTCCGATGATCTCAATTTCAAGGCCAGGAGGGATATTTAAAACTATGATAAGGAATGTTTTGGAAACAGTGAAAGAATATGCTAGGAACACACAGTTAGTAATATTTTGATATGACAGTTTAAAAACATGGCGAAATGAATTGAGAAACAGCACACTTTTTTGAACGCAATAAATATACAATTTTTTTTTCAATGGGTGACACAATAGCTCTCCATAGCGGTCAACATATTTTTTCGGAGAGCTACAGTTCTGCAGCTACCCCTTTTAGTGTCTACATAACGAATTTATACGGTCAAATCTTTATTCGACAAGGAATGCTTACTACCCCATGGCATCTGAACCGACCTCTTATATTTAAGATATCCGTGTTTGCTCTGCACCAAATTTGTATTGTGTAATGGACTTTTTAGCTAAATACTGTTTGTTCTCCATTTATTTCATTTTAATAAAGTTCATTTTCTCTGAGTTAGCCTAACAGTTCCCTAACAACTGTAAATATTGGTTCTTTTTCTGATGCTTATGTTAAGTCAGTTAATATGTCCTTGCATGTTGATATGAAAACATCATATTGAAAATGACTTGGTCGCTATGGAACAGAAAGATGTATATTGATATAATATGTGGTTAGTAGGTAACGCGTAGGGACATATTAAGAATATAATGTTGGTAGACAGCTTGATATGATTTTATATGATATCCCTTTCGACCAATGAAATCCCAAGATTTTGAACAGATGCTGGATAAAATATCATCAGTTAATTCGGAACGAATACACGTAAACTGTCTCTGCTTATAAATTGTTTTGTTTCATTGAATGGTCACCGTTCATTTTATCACATTTCTTCATGTTTGATTTATACATATTGTATACATTTACATATAAGCATCGTCTTCAAAGCATTTCTACATGTTTAATTCTTACCAGATGATCGTTGAGAGGCACTTTCGTTCCGTGCTGTGTTGATCATTTTTGTAACTACTGCTTCTTTATCGATATTAACCTTACTGTGCAATAGGTACTGCGTAGTATTAAAACAGCGTAATTCTGTAAAAAATTAAACCACTCGAATGGAAACTGAGAACTAAGGTAGTTAAATGATGCTTTCCGCATTGGTTTTTTAAATACGTAAAATTTGTATACGGAAATTTTATTATAAAAATCAGTGAAATATGATCATGATGATTGTATCCTTTGAAACAACGTAAGGGCCGACAGGTGAAAATATTTTTTTTTTAGTTTTTGTCACCAGACGGATGGGTTTTCCGATAAAAAGAACAACACAGTATGATTATGCGTCGTTGATAAATCTAAATGTCATGTTTTTCTTCTCATGTAGATGTTTCTAATAAATTCTGCGTCATAGGTATGTATTATCATTCCTCATGTTACGTTAAAGTCCAATGTTTTTTGACATTATAAACATTACTTCTTTTTAAATTGAAACTTACTCATCCTGACACTGGTCATTTGTAAAGAATGAATCGTTCAAACGTCCAAATTTGGACCCCAATAATTTACAAAAAATAAAATTAAAGATTTTCTTCTTTTTACCTCCATCTGTCTATCAAACATTAAAGTTTATTATTTCTATGTTTGATTTTTACTTCTTTGCACTGTAAGGAATTTATGTCATTGATATAGCGTATGTTGTTTAATCGATTCTCATAGACTTTATGCCACACCCCCATTTTGCTAGCCCATTTTTTTCATATGAGCGCATGGATGTTTCAAGTTGTAGTAAATACGGTCAGTGTAAAGAGTTATACTAGACTACTAGTCATTTACTTTCATGAAAGAAATTGAAACAATCGTACGCTCACTTTTTACTTTCCAAAAATGTGCGAAGTGATGGGTACTTGTCTCTATAGTAAAGGTACCTTGTTTAAAAAATTCAACCAGTCTTTGACCTCATGAATAACAAAGCACTAAACGCGTGACTCAAATCTATTCTCTTTCATGCTTTGAGCAGACCAATGCGACATCGTGTCTTGTGTCTGCGAGCTATCGATGGTTGAATCATTTTCAAAGTTGTAATTAAAATTCAGGGAAAAACTTCTTTTTGGATAAGATGTGTTAAAGGTGCTAAGACACAGATTTGATGTTAATATTTTCTCATTTTTTCTGTATAATTTCATAACATATATGTTCTATAGAATTTCATTCGAAAATATAATAAAAACAAGGTGTGTTTGTGAAACACTGATGCCCCCGTATGGCAACATAGCAAAGATTAAACTTTTCTTAAATGCAAATTTAATTAATTGGTACCAAAAGTAGGGTATTCTCACTGGAAAACAATTGTGAAATTTGAAAGTAGGCCAATGTTAAAGTTTTTTTTATTAAGTACAAAAATCTCCAAGGTCAGAGTCAGAAGGTCAAGGTAATTGGTATCCAATGAAAGGTCTTGCCACATAGAATTCTTATGTAGAGTATGGAAGCCTAGCCCTTACCGTTCAGAAGTTATGGCCAAGGTTAAATGTTTTTAAAAGTGGGTCAAACTCCAAGGTCAAGGTCAAAGGGTCAAAGTTCTTGTTATCAAATGAAAGGTCTTGACACAAGGACTAAATGTGTAAAGTATGAAATCACTAGCCCAAACCCTTTAAAAATTATGGTCAAGGTTTGCTTTTTTAAAGTAGGTCAAACTCAAAGGTCAGGGTCAAACTGCTTTGTATCCAATGAAGGGTCTTCTCACTAGAATTACATATATGAAGTATGAAAGCCCTATCCCTTACCGTTCAAAAGTTATGGCCAAGGTTAAAGTTTTTTCACAGATACGGAAATCTACAAGGTCATGGTCAAAGGGTCAAGGTTGTTGGTATCCAATGATAGGTCTTTCAACAAAAAATATACATGTGAAGTATAAATGTCCTGGTATCTACTGTTCAAAAGATATGACCAAAGTAAAAGTTTAAAATTTTCATGTAAAAGTAGGTCAAACTCGAAGGTCAAGGTCAAAAGGTCAAATTTCGTGGTACCCAAAGAAATGTCTTGTCACAAGGAATACACACACTTGTGAAATATGAAAGTCATGGCTCCACTAAATCAAAAGTTATGGGCAAGGTTAAAGTTTTTGCGGACAAACAGACAGACAGACAGACGGATACGACAAAAACTATATACCCCCGAAACTTCGTTTACGGGGCATAATTATTGAAACTCCGAGTTTTAGACGCATTTGATTAACAATTCCTTGCACCTTCACAATTTATAACTTTATCCTAAATACTTAAGAAAAGTAGCAGTTTTGTTGTTTAGTAATGAAAAATATTAAAACTGTAATCCAGAAAGGTCAGATTAGAAATGTGCAGAAACAAAACCAACATACAAACTCTGTACACAACATTGAGCGCGGGCTGACATTACTAGAGAACGGATTTGCTTTCGCATATTTCTACTTTGTAGTTATATTTTTCCTCAATACACAGCAAAATTGCTCCTTTTCTTAAGACTTAAGGATAGAGTTAAAATTTGTGAAAGTGTAAGGGTGTGTCAAAAACGCGTCTAGAAAAATTCGAAATTTCAATAACTTCAAGAAAAAAATAAGATTTTAATTATACTTTTGTATGAAATGCTGTCGTAACATACAAGTAATGAAATTATACAGAAAATTTGGGAAAATATTACATCAAATCTGTATCTATGCACCTTTGAGAGTTTTGATTTACTTGTTATTAAACGCTATTTCAGTCGATTTGGTTTGATGTTTTTTTTTCTCGGTATTTATCAGTTTATATTTATTGAAGGCATAGGGCTTTCACTTACTGCTTGTGTCTTTTAATTCAAATTACTGTGGGTGTATATTATACATTTGCCGCTGTTCCTAAGAATACATGTGCACCAGCGTTACGTTTATTGACTTTTGGAATGTAATAATAAAAGTTTTTTTTAGTTAAAACTGTCATTAATTGTATAGATCGTTATTTGAAACATGCCAATTTATGATATCTTTCGAAAATAAACTGTTTGTTACAAGTGCACAAATGCATACAACCTTAACGGAAAAAAATTGAAGTATGGAGCGCTAAAAAGATCTGTATATCGGATGAAAAGTCACTGGGTGAAAACATGTGCACAAAATACACCCCTAATTTAAATTGGGGAGGGGGGTTCTTTAAAGTCAATAATCGCAGGTATTTTTGAAGCATATAATATTTAAAAGCAAGGAAGTGTATTTGTATTAACCTTTCACAAGTCCGATCACCGTATAATTAAAAATTTATAAATTAGTTACAAAAATCAATCGAATGAAAAAGTAAAAATAACTAGAAGAGGTTTATTACTTATATCTTACTATAAGGTTAGAGTTTGTTTAAATCAAAATGTAAACACGTGTTGATTTCTACAATTAATGAATACTTATGTTTAATTTTTACTTTCTCACGATTTTTATTTTTTTTTATACACACTGTACATTTTAAGACATTTCCTATTAAGGTCAGACGACACGTTCCTCAAATATATGTACTGTTTCTCTTGATATTATATAAAATATTATTTATATTTGTCATTCTCTTCTGATTTCTACATTGTTTCAAAATGTTTTTAGATATAAGTACACCCAAAATTGTGATATAGGCCATTTAAGAGATTGCCCATAAGGGTTATATAAGGAATATGACCCTGTGGTATCTTGTCCAAATGCCAGGTAAGGTTCCCTAATTTTTTGTGAGGAAACTTGTCTAAGTTCCTTTAGTTCAATGACAAATTCTAAGGAAAAATTATATATTTTTTAGGAATGTGTCGTCTGACCTTAACCGATAAAAATATAATAAAACAATTGTAGTCTTTTGAATCGGTACAATCCCTAGATATATAGACTTTATAGAAAGCATATCGATATCTAGGGATTGATTTCATCAAAAGGCTATAATTGTATTGTAGCTCATCAGAAAATAATGTAAATATAAAAAATGAATTCAATTTTTGAAAACTCATGAGGTACATGAACTACAACGCTTCTCCTCCATGACATACGATCCCTCCTCTGATGGTTTTAGAGGTCTGTGTTTGCCCTGCTCCAAATTTGTATTTTTTCAATGAAATTCTGAACCTGACAACTGTTTGTTATTTTCTATTTTTAAGTTTAGTAGTAACACTTTTTTTCGTCAATTCTAAACATAAGCAAAAAAAAAACAAAAAAACCATGGTTACCTGGATTGGTACAAATGTTTTCTCCTATTTTGGTTGTTAATGATTGGAATAATAAATTACTAAAATACGATGCTCAAAATTCCACCTTTGTGCAACCATCCTTTTTAGTCTATATAACTTTTTTGAGTCTTTCAGCCCAAGTGCTGTGAAACTTTGAACGAAAATGAAAATATATGCATCAAAAGTCTTCATTTTACTTTTATAAACATCACGTAAATTGTTATTGTAAATTGTAACCCTGTCGTCGTGGTTACCCGAGTCAGCAAATGCTACGTCTTTAACGACTCCATTTTTAACAATTTCTATAATACTGGCAGAATAATCGATAGAAACGGTTGTTGTGTGTATGACATAGACCCCACTTTGCGGAGCGATGAACTTTCCCGTTCTGGCGTCATATCCGTTTCCAATGTTTGTCTCAACACTGTCATAAACGAAAATTTTGTGCCTGTATAATCTATTCATATGGATGTTACTCGACATATAGGCATAAAACGCAATTTGTTGACCTGAATAAAAGAAGGAAAAAATATCCAGAGTTAATGTTCATTCTACTATTACCTATTGAACTTCGGTATTCGCCGTTATTTCGAATACTAAGAATTACTAGAAGTGATTTTGTAGTTCCAACCTTCCTTAAGGTATTCAATGTATAACGACCATATTTTGTAACTAATAACTGAAAAGTCCAATAATTTAAATCGTGGAAGTATTTTGAAGGTGTTACCAAATAAAAATGCTCAACCAGAGGAATTTACAAAATTTTGATTATTGTCCAATTGCACCTCGAATTTTAAACTGAAGTCTATGGGCGGCGCATATTTTTAAAAGATAATTTAAAAAGTAGTTTGAATTTCAAATAAATCTCTTGATGAAAATAAACTCCCTCTTTATTAAACTATGAAATAAAATGAACAATTAACCACAGATATTATGAAATATTTAAAAAAAAACTTATTTTCATCAAGGGCAGATAACTCTTAAAAAACTCCTAAAATGCAAAATGACCAGCGTCTTACATGTTATCAGTCGTGCGAATTTGGTGTATTTCACTTTTACCGTTATGTAGCAATGCAATTTTAACTAGTTTAAATTTGTTCAAAATCGATCAAAATCCATTCATTATTGTTATGGGTCAGAATAACCCTAAATGCCAGCAAAGATCAATAACACAATTTTAACTTAACAATAATTTATTCACAGTAATATATAATAAGTATATGAAACATAAAGTACAAACTTAGCAAGAATCTAAAAATACATACATCAGAGTGTCCGTTGCTGCACACAATGTCCCAGTGAAAATATGTATCCCAGTTATATCTCAATAGTGCTTATACGACAAAGTATAGTATCTCTATGCATCGAATTGACAGGGTATATATACAGTAATATAAATCTAGAATATTCTAGAAATTGTTAAAACATGATATTACTGGAACAATCTGGACATACACAAAATTTAAGAATGTTCTAGATAAAATGACCGAACATGTTGACCACTCTGGAATGTTCAAGAAACTGAATGTTACTAATTATATATATAATGAAACAATACACATCTCACAACACCCCCCCCCCCCCCCTTAAAAATTTTGAATGTCAATGTCAATGAAAAACTTAAATTGTAAAACATGTACATTAATACAAAATCTAGTATGTTTACGATACTCTTGACAAGGCGTCTGCAATAACATTGTCTTTGCCTTTGATATGCTTAATTGTTATATTGTATTCTTGTAACAACAAACTCCATCTAGTCAGTCTTTGATTCTTGTTTGACAATTTATGCAAAAATGTCAGGGGGTTGTGATCCGTATATACAAGAATTGGATGCAAAGTAACATTCAGATAAACATCAAAATGCTGTAAGGCTAACAACAAAGCAAGGCATTCCTTTTCAATGGTGGAATACTTTTGTTGACATTTTGTAAGTTTCTATGAAAAATAAGAAACAACTCTATCTACCTTATCACTATGTTCTTGAAACAAAGCTGCCCCGATTCCAACATCACTAGCATCAATAGTAAGCTTAAATTGCTTAGAAAAATCTGGAGTTGACAGAACTGGGTTGCTCATAAGGACAGATTTGATTTTATGAAAGGATTTTTCACAGTCCTTTGTCCATTTAAAGTTAACCCTCTTTTGTAAAAGATTTGTAAGTGGACTAACAACTGAGGAAAAATTTGGACAAAATTTTCTGTAAAACCCAGCCATGCCCAAAAACCTCATTAATTCTTTCTTGTTTGTAGGAATCGGGAACTTTGCAATAGCTTCCACTTTAGCCATAATGGGTGTAAGATAACCTTGACCTACTTTATGACCTAAATACTCTACATAAGCATGACAAAATTCGCTCTTCTCAAGATTCACAGTTAAGTTTGCTTTAGCTAAAATGTCAAATAAAGCACGCATGATTCGGAGATGTTCGTCCCATGTGTTGCTGTATATGACGACATCATCAATGTAGGCCTCGCATCCCTCAAGGTCTTGGAGAAGGGAGTGAATCATCCTTTGGAATGCAGCCGGTGCGTTTTTCATGCCGAAAGGCATTACTTTATACTGGTAAAGTCCATCTGGTGTAGCAAAAGCAGATATTTCTTTTGCTCTTTCTGTTAACGGTACTTGCCAGTAGCCTTTCAACAGGTCAAATTTACTGACAAATTTCGCGTTTCCAATGTTGTGAATGCAGTCATCGATTCTAGGTATTGGATATGAATCAGTTTTGGTAACAGAATTCACCTTTCTAAAGTCTGTACATAATCGGTACGAACCGTCCTGTTTTGGTACAAGAATACACGGTGAGCTCCAATCACTTCTACTAGGTTCAACAATGTCATTGTCCAACATGTACTGCACTTCCCTTCTTAGGTACTGCAATTTTATTGGATTCAGACGGTACGGATGTTGTTTGATAGGCAGAACTTCACTCACTATGACATCATGACAAGCTGCATTAGTTTTCTTTGGAACATCCGAAAAGATTTGATGATACTCATTCATCAAGTTTTTAACTTGTTCTTTTTGGTGAATGTTTAAATGTCCAAGTTTGGCATCAAAATCAGCCAAAATTTCTGAGTTTTTCAAGCGGACACGCTGATTACAATCTTTCTCATTCATTTCTACACTCGTATCACTTTCAAGACAATTTTGAACAATCTTAGTATTGGCTAAAGTGGAAACTGGTTTTACAGAATTTCGGTCACACCTTTCAAAATACTCTTTTAACATGTTAATGTGACAAACCCGTTTCTCTTTACGTCGACCTGGTATCTTAACTACATAGTTTACATCACTGGTCTTGCTTTCAATTTCATAAGGGCCATAAAATCTGGCCTGTAAAGGATGACCAGGAATAGGTAAAAATACAAGAACCTTATCACCTGGCTTAAACACCCTATTTCTGGCATCTTTGTCATACCACATTTTCATTTTCATCTGAGAATTCTTCAAATTTTCTTGTGCTAATTTACAAGCATTGTAAAGGTTTTATTTGAAATCAGACACATAATCTAAACGATTAAGATCACTAGTCTCAGTCAGCCACTTTTCCTTCAACAATTTCAAAGGACCTCTAACTGTATGACCGAACACCAATTCAAAAGGACTAAACCCAAGAGACTCCTGGACTGCCTCTCGTGCAGCAAATAATACAAGATGAACCCCTTCATCCCAGTCTTTCTCATACTGGTAACAATAGGTCTTCAGCATTGTTTTTAGGGTTTGATGAAAACGTTCTAGCGCCCCCTGGGACTCAGGATGATATGCAGTTGATCTATACTGTCTAATACACCAACTCATGCATGACTTGCTGGAACAACCCCGACATAAAATTGGAGCCTTGATCCGACTGAATTGTCTTGGGTGCTCCTACAAAACTTAAGAACTTGGTTAGGGCCTTAACTATGCTCTTTGCCTTTATATTCCTAAGAGGTATGGCTTCAGGGAATCGAGTGGATGTACACATAATGGTAAGTAAATACTGGTTCCCATATCTAGTCCTAGGCAAAGGTCCTACACAATCCACCAACACTCGACTAAACGGTTCTTCAAAAGCTGGAATGGGTTGGAGAGGAGCAGATGGTATCTTCTGATTTGGTTTACCTACCATCTGACAGACATGGTATGACTTGCAAAACTTCGAAACATCCTTTCTTAACTTAGGCCAATAAAAATGACTCAAAATCCTATTATAAGTCTTATTGATACCTAAATGACCAGCCATAGGTGTATCGTGAGCTAAACTCATGACATCTCGACGATAAGCAGCTGGGACCACTATCTGGTGAACAACACGCCACACTTCATCTGAGGAAGCGTCAGGTGGTCGCCATTTTCGCATAAGGATGCCATCTTTCATATAGAAGCATTCTCCAACTTTAGTAGCCTCTTCTGGTGGAAGTGCCCTCTTACTAAGTTGAATGATATCTGGGTCTTTATGTTGTTCAGAGAGTAAACGTTCTCGGCTGAGGATGTGCTTGCCTTGGCTAACTAGTGGATGCAACTCATCATCCTCACCACCAAATTTTGGTAAAAGTTCTTTCTTCTCTTGCTTCTTGATATGGTGTGGTTCCATGCTTGTTTGAGTGCCATCAAGGTCAGATAAGAAAGTGTCATTCAAATCAATATCAACAGAGGAATTCGTCTCGTCAAAGACTTGAGTATGGTCTGCCTCCATTTCTCGTCTTCTGGCCATCGCTCTAGTAACAGCACAGGCTGGATAAATGTCATCATCTTCATCATCGCACATGACATTGGAAGTGATTTTCTCACAAACTATAGGATCAGGTTCAACCTTCCCACCAGCTAAATCGCTGCCTAACAACAAAGAAATGCCTGGAACGGGAAGAGTAGGTCGAACACCTACAATAACAGGTCCAGTAACTAAATCTGACTTTAAACTAATTCTATGCAGGGGAACATCAATGACGCCTAGCTCCACACCCTGTAATAAAACTGACCCACCAGTAGAAGTCTGCTCAGACAAAGGAAGCACGCCCTCTAACAATAACGTCTGTGCAGCACCAGTATCTCTCAAAATCTGGACAGGTCTTATTTCGCTAGAGTCACCGAGTGAAACCAATCCCTGAGATATAAAGGGCTTATAATCCTCCATAGAATCAATAGAACTGGACTATGAACCCTGGACATCAGGAGTGTCAGAACAAATCGAAACTAGGGCTTCTCTATCACCTCTAACTGCCGCACAAGCGTGTGGTTGAGTTTTATCAAAATCATTTTTTCTCTTAAGTTTAAAGCATTCACTGATCAGATGACCCTTTTTTCTTACAATAACTACAAGTAGGAAGCGACCCTATTTCAGACGATCCTTCAACACGTCCTGGACCGGACTTAAAACCACCTTGTGATGGAGACTGGAAACTTGTGGAAGACTGAGACCCTGAACCACTCTTTTTATATGTGTCTGAATTGGTAGAATTACTGCTAGTCTGAGATCTTGATACAAAATTCTTTTTATGAGACAGAGCATAAGTATCAGATATGACTGCTGCCTCTTCAAGAGTTTTCACATTCTTATCTTCTAAATGTGTTTTCAAATCTTGAGAAACACATTCCTTAAACTCTTCTACCAGGATGACTTGGCGCAAATTAGCAAAAGTTTTATCAAGTTTCTTACATCTAAACCAGTGATCGAATAAATCTTTCTCTCGTGAAAATTCAACAAATGTTTGATTATCAAACTTCCTATACTTTCTGAATTTTTGTCTATATGCTTCAGGTACTAATTCATATGCTTTTAATATTGCTGCTTTGACCTTCTCATAGTCTGAACTCTCAGCTACCCCTAGTGCAGAGTATACCTCAGCTGCTTTGCCAACCAGTACACTTTGTAACATTGTTGACCAAACGTGTTGTGGTCATTTAAGATTCTCTGCGACTTTTTCGAATTGGGGAAAATATTTGTCTACAGATTTTTCTTGAAATTTCGGAACTAACCTAATATATTTTGCTGCGTCAAATAAATTCTTGACAAATGACGGTTCTGGTTGGTGCTGTAGTCTTAATTTCTCTAACTCAAAGTGCTCTTGTCTTTCTAATTTGTCTAATTCAAATTTTCGTTCACGCTCTCGTTCTTCTATTTCTAATTTTTCTCTTTCAGATCGCATTTTCTCTAACTCTAATTGAAACTGATATTCTGCCATTTTATAAGAGCCTAACTCTGATTTAACTATATATTCTGGAAGATCGTATTTTTCAAAGACGTTTTCTTCTACTAGTTTGTTTGCAACCTTAATTCTAATGTCTTGCTTTCGCTGAGAGGATTTAACATCTAATCCAAAATGCAAACCTAATGCGATCAAGTCATCCTTTTTTAACGTATCAAAAACCTGAACACTTGGTGAACTAAGAAAGTCTGTGACCGAAAACACCATGTTGATTTCTGCTGGCTTATAATTAAATTTAACGGTTCAATAAACAAAATGCTGACAATAAACTGCAAAAGTGCAAGAAATTCTTTATCCTGGACGAGCCCCCATTTCTGTTATGGGTCAGAATAACCCTAAATGCCAGCAAAGATCAATAACACAATTTAAACTTAACAATAATTTATTTACAGTAATAAATAATAAGTATATGAAACATAAAGTACAAACTTAGCAAGAATCTAAAAATACATACATCAGAGTGTCCGTTGCTGCACACAATGTCCCAGTGAAAATATATATCCCAGTTATATCTCAATAGTGCTTATACGACAAAGTATAGTATCTCTATGCATCGAATTGACAGGGTATTTATACAGTAATATAAATCTAGAATATTCTAGAAATTGTTAAAATATGATATTACTGGAACAATCTGGACATACACAAAATTTAAGAATGTTCTAGATAAAATGACCGAACATGTTGACTATGCACTCTGGAATGTTCAAGAAACTGAATGTTACTAATTACATACATAATGAAACAATACACATCTCACAACAATTATACATTGAATACCTTAAGTAGACGGGTACCTGTAAAGTGCGAAACGAAATAGAAACGAAACGAAACGAAACGAACTGAAACGAAACGAAACCTGCCGAAACGAAACGAAATCTACAGAAACGAAACAAAACTTACCGAAACGAAACGAAATCAAGACGAAACGAAACGAAATCAAAACGAAACCTGCCGAAACGAAACGAAACAAAACTATCAAAATGTTTTTTTTTTTTTCAAATCAAGGTACATGTACATGTATATAATTATATATGTGTAACTGCATGTGGACTTTTTTTTACTTCAAATAAAAGAATTTATATAGTTCAAGCACTTGTTAACATAAAATTTAATTACTGATAAGTTATGCTCCCTTCTCAGTCTGATGATGTATTTACATTTTTGCCAGCTGCAAATATGCACGAGCGTACTATGCATGTATGATTTCAATATGTGAAGTATTTTCTAATTTTTATATCTTACTCTTATTTTCAGTCCTTATTTATCTAGATAACACATACATGTATCTATCAAAATTGATGTGTTACGTGTAAAGGCTCCTTTATGTACGGGTCGAAATAGTCACTGTACTGTTGTATTGCGAATGTCTTAAAACAAAGGATAAATCAGAGACTAAGAGTATTTAGTATTCCATTCCGAGGAGTCTGGTTTTATTGTTCAATTATACATGTAACTACAACCGGCATCTTGTGTATCCTTTCTACGTACATACGGTCCTATTTTAATCGAGATAATTTTCGAGGAAGAAATGAGTGATTTGCAATAAAGAGGCTCGATCAGAGACGTCTAAAACGATTTAACTAACAAGAAAAAAGTCTCTCGAAGCGAACGGTGTCAATTTTAAATAGTAAATAAATTATTCAGTAAGATATTAACAAAATATGACATAGGCGTCGGAAGCGGGGGGTTGGCCTTATATATGGGGGGGAACTCCATCTGCCAATGGTTTTGATTTAGCTTCACTCATACCATTTAAATACAGATGTGTGGCCCCCCCCCATTATTTGCAAAAAGATATGTATTAATTATAGGCAATGAAAATTGGGAATACCTTTTTGTTGGTTAAGCCCCCATCTTTCAATTTCCTTCCTACGCGTACGCCTATGTATGAGCTTGAAGCGAAACAATTGCCTGTGGTGCTTGAACAATATAAATTTCATTTGAAATAAAAATAGACCATATAAACATTCTGAAATTTTTGTTTCGTTTCGGCAGGTTTCGTCTTGATTTCGTTTCGTTTCGTTTCGTGTCTGTAGATTTCGTTTCGTTTCGGCAGATTTCGTTTCGTTTCGTTTCTATTTCGTTTCGCACTTTACAGGTACCCTAAGTAGACATCTCGAATTAAAGTTTTTTATATGTCTGTTTTAGAGATAACAAGTTTAGTTACTCGTATATATATTTTCAAAATGACTATTTTAAAAAATCGACAAAAGCTACAACAGTTTATAGAAATCAAACAAAATTAAATACTAATAGGTTTAAATTATAAACAGTAAAAAGAGGTTTATTTATAAGACCCTAATTTTAATATATGTACCAACTGGCTGACATCCTCTTCCTTTGTCCACAGAGACTGCAAATTGTGTCTTCCATCTTTTTCCTGTTCCATGAGTAGTTACCATCAGCAACGCCGACGAAAGGGAAGAGTAGCAACAACGATTTTAGCATGTTGTATGGATAGCTCAACTTAAAGTAGAGTGCACAGAACTCAAGTGTTGTCCTCCTCTTATATCAGATTTTAAAATCATAATGATTAGATAAAGGATAAAGGATCTAATTTCAATCTTTACAATACATGCAACAATAAACGCTATCCGTTTCAATTCAATTTCCCCTTTCAAAGATAACACTTTGTTTTTATTAGTTTCACCACGCAGTAAATGTAAGTCTGATTTTGAACGTTTAATTCTTGTGTCATAAATAACAAATAAAAGCTACTTTAATTGTCTTTATATTATTTTCAGTAACATACTATCATGCTTATTCAGGCAGAAGAAGTATCCCAAATTACCTCAAGAAGTAAATCGGTGGTAAAAGCCTGTTTATCAAGACCTTTATCCTCCAATAAAATTTGTAACCATGCTCTTTCCTCTTTATGTGGCACCTGATCCTATGTCTGATGCTTTAGAGGTCCGTTTCCCAATATTATTTTGTTTGAATCAGACGTTTGAACTTGAATACTGTTCGTTATCTCAATATTTTATTCAGACAGGCTCTATAGTAACTAAAAACATAAAATGTAGGTTAATACATATGGATTTTGGATTTTGAATAAAATTTATGCCTTAGATTTTTAAAATAAAGAATGATCTATGAATTGCAGATTAATCTGTGATGTTTCAACCATGCTGAAAAAAATGGACCAAGGTACTTTTTACAAATGTTCTTTCCTATTCCAATAAATCGCGCTAAAATGTACGCACGTTAAAAAGTACATTTTTACGATCGTATTCAATATCAAAGTCCATAAAACAATACAAAATAGGAGCAGGGCAAACACGGACCTCTGAATAAATTCAAATTATAGTACTTTATCTTTTCTATTGCTGAAATTGCTATATTGTTTTAAATTTACATATACGTTCGTATTTCGTTTTTGTTTTCTTTACATCATCAACAATTTATGATTTTACACTATTAAGACTTTGCAAAGAAATCGTTTTACATAATATCTATATAGTTTTTGGAGACCAGGTATACCAACAATCTATTGGAATTCCCATGGGTACCAATTCCGCTCCGTTATTAGCAGACCTATTTTATATTCATATATTCATATGAAGCAGAATTTGTGCAAAATATCATGCGTGAAAAGAAGAAAACAATTGCAGACCTATTTTTGTAATCATATGAAGCAGAATTTGTGCAAAATCTTATGTGTGAAAAGAAGAAAACACTTGCTGTGGCCTCCAACTCGACTTTTAGATATATCGACGACGTATTGTCATTTAACAATGGTAATTTCCATTCCTACGTCGATACGATATATCCTAATGAGCTTGAGATAAAAGATACCACAGAGTCTGACACATCTGTTTCATACTTGGATATTTTTCTTGAAAAAGACGTTAATGGCAATATATATAACAACCAAGCTATTTGATAAACGTGATGACTTCAACTTTTCTATAGTCAACTTCCCTTACTTATGCAGCAATATACTGAAAATGTATTACATATGGCGTGTACAATATTTGGCGGAAATTCAATTTTGAACAAGTTAGCTTAGATTTGATTTAGCGCTGTCTGAATT
This sequence comes from Saccostrea cuccullata, assembly GCF_032062105.1. Taxonomy (NCBI): domain Eukaryota; kingdom Metazoa; phylum Mollusca; class Bivalvia; order Ostreida; family Ostreidae; genus Saccostrea; species Saccostrea cuccullata. Next base: position 27,241 of record NW_026937566.1, read on the forward strand.
TGCTAGTTATAAAAGTTAATAAACAAGACATTTAGCGATGTACTTGAATTAGCGGACTCTGCTTTCCGCCAAAATCGCTAAATAGAATAAACCGCTAAATGTAATACGTTTACAGTACCTTCATCACCTGCATACGGACTATATCTATTTCAGTTGATTCGATACGCAAGAGCATGCTCTACGAATGAATAATTTCTAAAACGAGGTGAATTATTGACAAACAAGTTGATAAAACAAGAATATCAGCATACTCGTTTAAAGTCATCATTTCGTAAGTTTTACGGTCGATACAATGACCTTGTCAGCAAATACAGTTTATCCTTGTCTCAAATGCTAACTGACGTTTTTCATAATAATTGTTAGTCCATTATTTATACACTGAATTGACAACGGATTTTCCCGTTGTTACCTTATAATCATGACAAGGAGCACACGGCGGGTGTGACTGGTCAGAAGGGGATGCTCAATCCTCCATGGCACCCGATCCCACCTCTGATGTTTCGGAGGTCCGTGTTTGCTCTGCTCCTATTTTGAATTGTTTTATGGACTTCGATATTGAATACTGTTAATTATCTCCATATCCTTCATACACGTTTATTCAATATTTGCACCTTAAAATTTATACTGATTAAAAAGAAATTATTGCTGAAGTTATATTTTTTCTCTCTTTATATGAATGATACTTTTTAAAAATTGTGTAATATGCAATTTCAATTGTTTCATTCATTTTTAATTATTATTGTCTATTCAAATACAAACAAATACATAACTGATCTTGATAATTCAAGAATATTTCAAGATTATTCAAGATAATCATACGAATATGTATCCTTTTGCAGTTGAAATTGTACGGGAACAAAGGAAAGTTGGATTTTCTTTCGGATGCCAGTTGTTTTAATGGAGACCAGTCGTTGTAGAAAGTATATTTATAGTCTTTCGATCTTGCAGGTTATCCTGCAATGCCTCGGATATTATATAATTATTTCAAACAATATTTTGAAATCATCCACAGAACCTCGAATTTTTCCCTTAACTATACCATAAGATTCGTTATGTTATAGTTCAAGGCAATTAATGAAAGCAAGCATTTTTTCCTAAAAGTGAGAAGTCTGAAATAACGTCCTTGTTTATCTATACCCTTCTTCCTTTAATTTTGAAAGTCTATATATCCTCTATATTGCTTGTTCTATCAGTTGCTTTGTAATATGATGAACTTGAGGAAGCATGTTTAAATATCATTATTATATACTTTTTTCTTCTATAATACATAACTTTGGTTATGTAAGCACTAAATTTTACACCTTCTTTCCTCGAACACATTGTAAAGTATATAAAACGGGCACACACTTTATTTTAAAAATCTCAGTACTGCAAATTCCTGACTGTATGTCAAAAAATCAATTCCTAGTCCATAAAGTAACTACATGTATCAATAATAAAAATGTTTGGTTAATGGTTATACATCTACATTACAAAAATAAAGAAATAATGATATTAAACCGAGTCAATAACATTTGGGCGCTTCTTCTTCAGCATCCAGATGATAAAGACACTGATTACAATCAGCACAGGAACGGCCACACCTACCCCAACGTAGACATAAGTCATAGAGGAGGAACTTTTTGTTGAGGGATCTCTCTGACGATTACTGAGTTGTGGCGGTGTAGACACTATCACTGTGCTTCCATGTTTGTCTGATGAGGAGCTATCGGTCATTGGCAAGCCGAACGCATCTGTTCTAATGATTAAAACCGGAGTTCCATAAGCATCGGTTAACACGTTACTCCGTCTTTGTAAATGTTTTTTAAGAAAATCCGTTCTCGTGAAATGATTCATGTACCTTCCTCTGGACATTTTCATAGCTAATTTTCGAATTGCAGTGTTGGATATTGTTTCTTCCCTCGAGCCTTGAAAAGAAAAAGGATTTTTTTTTGTCCCATTACACTTTGGACTGCCCATGAAAATGAAAATTCAAGTTAACTGCAATGCTCTCAGCACTAAACAAGAAGTATGTCTTATATCAATCTTTGAATTTGATTGTTTGTTTTAGAAGTCTAATTGATTATTTCATTCACTTGAGTAACCTTTTTTGCAATCGTGAAATCAAATGTGTTTGTCTTTTTAGTTTTATGGAATTACCTAGAAACAGCGGAATAAGGAACAGAATGATTAATGCTGGTTTGATATGCAATACCATTTCTGTAAAAAAAATTATCTGTTAGTGTAATGATAAATAAAATACTTAATACACAATATTTTTGTATACATCGTTATACAATAAAATAAGGTTACAAGGAACACGTTTTTAAGAGATTGACACTTACAGTGAGTGAAGTTCTTTTCAATCCCCATGGCTTAAAAATATATTGTAAACTTAATGGACATAACCTATACATAACAAATGTCAAAGAGAGTTAAAAATCTTGAATATAGTCCGTTCTGCATTCATTTGATCCTGTTATTCCAGGTTGAATGAAGACAATCTCTTAGTTTTTGGTTAGCCCTTTTGTGTTCCGAAGAGTAAAAAGAAACCTTATGTGAACATAACAATACCAAATGGAGCAGCCTATATGTCATTGCTTCCAACGATAACTCAGAAATCGAGACTTTTTTCTCGCTTTTTACACTTGAGTTACCTGTCTTTAAAAACAGCGCCATACAAATGAAATACTAATATTAATAACACATTTTTAAAAGTTTAATTTAATGTGTTTATAGGTAACAATCTTTTTTTTTTTGAGATTTTCGCATACAAGGGATGTATACTCCTCCGTAGCACCTGATCCTATCTCGGATGTCGTAGAAGTCTATGCTTACTCTGCTTCTGACTTGTTTTGTTGAAATGACATTTTAAGCCTGATTACTGTTTGATATCCTCATACTTATATTTCTTGTCGGGTTTTTTTTTTGGTGGTCTCTGCACTTTAATGTTAACAAGTCTGTATGATCACATGAATGTAGGGTTCTAAATATGTCGCAATATAAGAGGGATCAGAGATCCGATAAACACTTGTCAGTCTTTATTTTAAAATCATATCATTAATAGCAGTTGTTGTTACCACATCATTCAAAGATGAAATGTCCTCAAATGTATCATGGCTCCCTATTCTACCCACAATGAGCAAGGCAGTAGCAACACCCTACAACATGGGATTAGTTTGTACAATGGGACTAGATCGCCTCCGTTGTTGCTAAGTGTTAGAGGCGCTATTCGATGACATCTCTAACCAACTAAATGGAATATTAGGTAGAAACCGTGGAGTCTTCTCAGAATTTTTGGTTTTACGTAAAATATGTACCATTCAACCTGACGACTCGCATCTGTCAAATCGAATTGTTGATTATCACTTACTTTGCACACAAAAGCTGGTCAAACTTTTTTAAAAGAACAGATTATCAAATGTCAAATGCTGAGGAAGTTTTCACTGGGATTATATTTTAAAATTTTTTTTACTCAGGTTTTACATGTAATTTAAGTATACATATGTTAAGTTGCAGACCACAAACATATAAATTATAACGTTTTCTCCTTCCACTCTACTCTCTCTTTCTCAAAAAAGTTACAATATTGTAATTAGAATAACGGTTAACATAAGGAAGCCTTGATTTATCATCTAGACAAAGGTTTTTTTTTTTTTTACTAATTAGTGAATTGTTAGAAATGCTGTAAATATATTTTCTAAACAAAAGAATATTAAGCTTTTATATTATAATTGTTGAAGCTATAGACATGTTCTATTAGCCATGTTTTCTTTTGATTTTTTGAAATGAATTATTGAGCTGACTTACTTCTTACGTATAAGCCCAGTTTCAATATTCCTTTAGGTTTACAGCTGTATATGAAGACGGATCATTCTTTGTCTCGAAATGTAATTCCTTTATATAAACCGTTTGTATATGCGTAGAAAATGCTGCATGAGTTTAAAACAACAATTCAAGAGGTTCCAAAAGGTAAGATTGGTGCCTGGACATTTCGCACCTATAAAGGTAATTTTCCTAATTTCCGATTATAGAATAATCAAGGAGATTAATTCTTTTATTATTGACCTCCAAACTTGAAAAGTGGGAGGGTATACAGTTATTGGGGTGTCTGTCTGTCCGTCCATCTGTACTTCCGTTTGTTACGCTTTGGGTTCCCATTTCCTATCCGTAACTCCTCTATTGCCACAGAATGAAATTTGATGAAATTTTCACAGAATCTTTATTACATAATGCCATTGTGCATCACCTATTTTACTTTTTGATCTAACAAATATTTTGGGTCTTCCATATCAAAACATGGACACTGCCATCATATTCATATGGGAGGCGGTAAAATTGTTTAGTGAGCTCATTGCTCTTCGTACCTCTAGTTTATTTAATGATAGTAAAATGTTATATAACAAAATATAAACACTTATTTTATAAATTCCTGAGTCTGATACTAAAATTTGGGGTGAAAAATTAAACAACGTTTTATTAATAAATGAATTTACAAATAGAGAAAAAAAAATAGGTGCAATAGAAAAAAATTAAAAAGTAAATAAAAACAGCATCGTTGAAAAATACACTGGTAAAGTTACCAGAAGGACAACATAATGCTAGTTTTGTCAACGATTTTAATTGGTGAATGAAACGACACTTTTTAGTCAAGGTATTACAAGGTGAGATATACTAGTACAGTGTATATGGGTTTAGAATTATCAAGTAAGAGATCAACAAAAAAATATTAGAATTTTACGATTTTGAAAAGTAAAATTGAGTTTGACACAAATTGTTTTAGCAAAACTTAAATAACAAAGTTGGAAATGAAAAAGAGTACCGGTAGGAAGGGAAGTTTACTCATGTCTTAATATTTCAGTAGAATTATTTATTATACCTTCATCTCGCCAAAGATATCAAACATATTTATCAAGTGCTACATAAAAACTCTATTGTTTGCATTTAATGTTACTGCGTAAATTGGATTTGTGTCCCAATACTTGAATATCAAATAAAGAATTGTCAGTCAGACGGTGTAGTTAAATAAATTTCGTCGCCTTAAATACAAATCAGAGTAAAAAAAAATTACATAAGCAGCGAAATACTTTCCACAGTGAAGCTCAATTCCATCATAATTTCCATTTTTTAGTAAATATAAACAGTTATTATGATAAAGATAACGAGGCATCTCAGATTGTATGACAAACGAGATGATTTCAGCTTTTCCATCTTCAGATTTCCTTATTTATGATGTGCAGTTTTCACATATCATCTGCTTATTTAAATTTATGTCTTCCAACATTTTCGTTACTCGAGATTTGCTTGAATCAATTTTTAAAGACAGCCACGTTACTCATTGATAAGTTGATGCTACAGCGAGATTTTAACAACCTTGTTTACGGTCATCATTTTGGAAATTCTATGGTCGTTAATATAAACTTGTAACCAGATATAACCTATCGTTGCTTTGTATTTTGGCTGACGTGTTTCATTTTGAAAATTAATTTTGAATTTCTAAAGTTTTCATTTTTTTTATAAAATCGATCACTGTTCGTTTTCTTCAATTATTTTTAAATGTAGATCTTCATTTTAACTCACATGACCGCGCTGATTATAAACTGATCATTACTCCGCAAGGGTCTCAATCCAGAGATTCTAAATAATGTATATTGAGAGATTTACTAAATATATAAGAGAAAATGCAAACTTCAGTTACTAGGTAATTTTTATTTCAAAATTGAAAGAATTATTTTTAGGTGGTATTCATTTTTTCTCAGTAACAGACTATCCACTTTAAAATAAAAATGACTTTGGTATCTAGTAATCTGTTAACCAATTGCCATTCCTAGTTTAACTAATGTTATTTACAATTTATGGTAATTAAAAACAGTAATAATAACTGTCAGAGTACTTTATTTTATTCAGAAGGATTTTTTCTAATTATTCACATTTTATTAGAATTTGGGGACGTTATATTGTACGGATTTATTTGTTGAAGATAACAGAAATTGCTTACCTGACATCTTTTACAGATGAGTTTAAAATTAAACTCTTGACATGTTGATCAATTGCATAAAACTGCTAACGTGTTGTAAAGTTAAGATACTTAGCGTGATATATTATTAATATTAAGAATGTGATTTCTACTTTTAAAAACATTTTTTTTATTTAATTCGTTTAATGAAAGCAAAAAGAATATTGTCTTATGTTAATATTAAACTGTTAACGCTATGAAGAAGAAAAATCAATTCTTCTTAATATAGAAAGTCACGACATAAAATGCTAATATTTTTATAATAACAAAAGCTTAATCGTGTATAGACGAATGAAATAGATATTAAACAACAGGGCTAGGTATTTTTTATATAGCTGGACCATAAAATATACATACTGGTAAATATGAACACTAACTGCAAATGAAAATGCGGTAAGATAAAATAATATTCCAAAAATTATATAGAATTATAATGTTTATATTAATATGTAGAATAGATTTCAAACGGATAAAAGGTGACAAAAAGCAGATAAGCGATTAAAAAAGTCTGTTCAAACACATTAGTTGACTTTTCTTCAGAAAATTCCAAATAATGCATCCTTTTGGACTTATAGTGTCTTCAAAAAACAGGTACGTTGATATTGTCCAAGATACAAGTTGTGTGTTAAATTAGAATTTATTGTCTCAACATGGATTGAGTCTGCTGGAATTTGGCTTGGAGCACATTTTGCTACTTTCTATGATTTTTTTTTATTCTTACAAAGCCTTTTTATTAAATAACTACTTGAAGAGAAAACTTTTGCTGTGGCTTTTAAGTTGACATTTTAATTAAATACTGTTCATTATCTCCATATGGTTAATAAACAAGGCTTGATCAAATAACATTATATGTCAATTCGATAATTCGCAGTAAACACGAATAAATCAGAGAAATTGCAGAATGCGTGTTTCATGTTTGGACGCTTTACTATTTGTAGTCCATAATGAGAACAATAACATCTCAATTTTTGACAAAAGCAATGTTTTCAACTTTTGTTCGCCATTTTAGATTTAAACACCGGTCACACCCGCCGTGTGCTCCTTGTCATGATCGGGAAAAAAACGGAAAAATCCGTCGTCAATTCAGTGCATAATTAATGGACTAACAATTAGTATGAAAAACGTCAATCTGCATTTGACTCAATGATAAATTGTATTTGCTGACAAGGTCATTGTGTCGGACATAGAACTCACGAAATAATGACTTTAAATTAGACAGCTGCAATACTTATTTCATCAACTTGTGTGCCAATCATTTACCTCGAAATTGTTCTTACGTAAAGCATGCGCTTGCGTATCAAATCAACTGATATATTTAAACTCCGTATGCAGGTGATGAAGTTATATTGCGCATAAATTAGTTGACGATAGAAAAGTTAAAGTCATCACTTTTAACATGGAGCTTGGTTGTTAGATTACCATTAACGTCTTTTTTAAGTGAAATATCCAAATATGAAACAGATGTGTCAGACTATGTGGTATCTTGTATCTGGACAGAAATATCTTGCCATCCAGAATAGCAGAATAAATATCTAAATTTTTTAATGGTCCCGGTTTTAGGTCCAGAATGGCTACGATTATGGGAAAGTTTTGATGGGGAAAGAGTAAAAAGAATGTGTTAGTTACACAGAATAAGTTATAATTTGAGACTGCACTTTTAATAATCGAGAAACAGCACTCTTCCATGTGGGTAATAAATAAACATTTTTATGCGTATAGCCCTTTGGTCGTCAATCCCAATAGATTCAGACTAGAGCTACAAACCCGCAACTAATTTTTGATACTTTTGATAGAATAAAGTAATTATGATTTAGTAGTTTTTGTTCTGACTTTATTTTAAGATAAAATGAAAAATGAATATTCGTATAAAGCATAAAATATCAAACTGTTCAATGGTACAATACAATGAATAATAAGAGTTTAAGAGCTCAATAGACGCAGAGATCGTTGATCAGCTGGTATTTCGTCTTTTTAAAAAGTTTCCAAAAGGAAGAATGATTGTGCATGCTTTGTGACAATCGTGGTTGCGGAAATGATATGACTTAACTCATAATAAGTTAATTTTAAGCTGATTGTGGATCATAATGATAGTGACAATATTATCAACTGGTGCTCTAAAGACAGAGAAAAAGAACATATTTTATAGTCATCCCAATCAATATTCTCAACCCATAAAAACCTGTTAATCTAGATCACTAATTCTCCTTTTCTTTCTCTTCCCTTTTTTATTTTTCTTTTGTGTAGATGGATCTAAATCACTTTGTCTATTAATGTTCTGTTGGGGCGAATCTAAATCACTAGGTACATGTATAGTAAAGTTCTGTTGGGGCGGATCTAAATCACTAGGAATTTGAATGTTCTGTTGGGGCGGATCTAAATCAATAGGTTTATATGTATTCTGTTTGGGTGGATTAAAATCACTAGGCATATTTATGTTCTGTTGTTGCGGATCTAAATTACTAGCTATATAAATGTTCTGTTGGGGTGGATCTATATTTCTTTGAATGTCGTTTTCTCTATCGGTTGGGTTTACTCTAGTGTTTCTGATATCGCTAGAAGTGTTTCCTTTTCCATCAGATTGCAATTCTTTATCAATAATCCGCAATAAAACAAACCCAACATCGTTAGCGATACACAAAATGATGGAGAATATCAATGCTACAATGTCCCACTTCCGGCTTTCCTCAACAGAACACGTGTAATCGCCACCATCAACAGATATGGCGATGCAAAAGATTAAAAGCATGATGACGGGAACCGAACAGAGTCCAACAGCTATGACATTTATTCCGAAGCTCACCCCGTTCATCACTCTGTAAACATTCACCTGTCACAAGAAAATATCTATATTATATTATATTACTACAATGTAAATCCTATAACATGTATAAAAGATATTTTTATTCGTAAAATCAAAAGAAGTTAGGTTTCTCAAGCAAGTAAAAGATGTTGGTCTCATGAAAGAGGATAACACAATACGACACTGGAGCAGAAAATAAAATAAAACGAAGTGACTTACTCTCATGATGTAGGTGGGAGATGGTAGATTTCGATCATCAATATCCATGTTAGAGACAAAGTAACAAAATATACCACTTAACAGGAGCTACAAATAAAATTGTAATAAAAGCAAATGTTTTTTTCATGAGCATGACCGGCATATCCTTATTGTAAATAAAACCTTGTGATACATTTGCATGCCAAACTATATTATATTACATTACCGCGGGTATATTATATCATTATATTAAATTATTAATCATATTATAGCATATTATTTTAAAATTGTATTATATTATTAATTATATTTATATAATATCATTACCACTGCTCCTGACCATATTGGAGCGCCTGTGTCCCTTGAGAAAACGAACGTCTCTTTGTCTTTATCGACAATCAGTAAAATTCCAAATATGATGCTTCCTGCTGAAATGCCTATCAAAACAATGGACATCAAAAAGAAATGTCCGGCAGCGTTCTTTTGTCTCTTTGAAAGATCAACTGGAAAAGATATATTTATTTTAATTAACAAAATCTCTTATTTGATTACCTTAATGGTAGGAAAATGATTGCGAGAATTTTTCATTTACATTTGAAGACACTATATGGTGAGATACTTTAATTTCAGAACTTTCTTGATACTCAGGACCATCGAACAGTGAGGGTACTTTATCGTTTAGGTAACTAATGGAATCATGACATAGGCCTTGGTTTTTTAGGCCTCATCCAAAAGATCCTATACACAGAAATCTTAAGATAGGATCTGAACATGGCATGTTTATGTTACAGATCTACGAGCTATCTTCGAAAACATTAAATGGTGGCTAAAATGAAAGAAGTCACCAGTGACCGAACGCTTAGGAGTATCTTTCATTTAAGAATTTCTTCTAAAATATTGCTTTCTAATCTGTTTTGACAATTGGGTTTACATGATAAAGTGGGTGAAAAGTGAAAGATTTTAAATGAAGGATATGGAGATAACGGACAGTATTCAATATCAAAAAAGTATAAAACAATACAAATTCAATCAACCTCCGATACATCAGAGGTGGGACTGCTGACCGGTCCCAACAGCCGTGTTCTTCTTGTCATGATAAATAAATAACGGAAAAATGATAAATAATGGACTAACAATTGGTATGAAAAATGTCCGTCAGATGTATAGTATGGTGTCATCCGACATATGACCTTTAGCATGTTTAACGAATCTGGTTGTTAGATGTTTTTTTATGAAGAATGAAATCAGTTGAAAAAGTACATAAACATTTGAATATCTTCAATTGTATCAAGTTCAATTCTACAATTCGATGCAAACGAACAATTTATAAAATAAAGTAGGTATTAAAAATAAAGTGATGATACAATGATATCAACCGCAAAATTTACGTTCAATACAGGAACTTTGTATGCAAGTAAAGTCTGTTAAGTCAACTTTTGACTGAATTTGTTCATTCAAATCACTAGACTATTGTTTTAACATCAGTTTATCTACAGATATTCTTGTTTCTCCGAAACTGATAAGAAGCACACGGAGGACCCTGTGACCGGTCGTCGGGAGATCCTTTCTTTCATGGCACCTGCTTCTACCTCTTTTTTTAGAGATCCATTTTGCCTCTGCTTATAATTTGTGTTGATTTCAAAAGACGTTTGAGAATGATCTTTGTTCATTATCGACCGATTTCTTCGAGTTTGTTTTAAGTAGATTTTATATATTTACATACATGTATATGCATATAAATGTATTCAAAGCATTTTTACATCTTTAATTCTTACCAGATGAGTGTGGGAAGGCATTTTCGTTTTGTGATGTGTTCACCATCTTTGTTATGTCAAGACCGTTTCTTGTGACTCGGCCAATCTTTTTCAAGCGTAACATTAACTTTATTGTGCATATATTGCGCAGTGTACAACTTTTTGAATGCATGCTTGTCGATGTAATTTAAGAAAACATTTAAATCATTCGAATGTAAACGGAGAAAGGTTGTTTGCCCATGTTGCTTTTGAAATATTGTACACTGAAATATTTGTTGTAAAAGCGATAGGCAAAAATACTGTAGAAGTACTTTTTTTTCCGCGTGGTATTAATTTACGCTATGTACGCGGTCACAAATTTTCCGCGGAAATTTGTCCAAGCGTACTAAATATAAATGTATAAGCCATATAGTGACAATCTAGAAAATCCGCGTAATTTCTACCCGCGGATCAAACAGAAATTGAGATTCCACGGAATTATGTCCCCTTGGAAAAAAGTACGTCTACAGTATTTCTAATTGAATAATCAGAATCTTTGCAAGGTATTCTATTAAACTTGCACAATGGGTTTCCAGAAGTGTTTAATTTTGAGATACTTTAAGACTACTTATTTGTGGTAAATATCCCGTATTTATTATATGATTGAATAATTTCCTTCTCTCTGATTGGCTGAGATCCAACTATGTTAGAAAAATACTACGTTGTATTGACCTGCACGTGACGTTCCAGGTCAATACAAGGAATTATTGCAGGTCAATATAAGGAATTATTGACCTGTTCCATTTATTCTGTTACAATGTGTTCTTGTTGAAATTTCTTGTTAAAACTTTCAATGAAAGCAAAGAAACAGTCCTGTAGGAGTTTGCTGTTGTTTAATCATATAATAAAACAGTTATTGCTGTTTTTTACTGTCAATACGATGATTTAGACACCTTCGAAGTACAATATTCACTTCGCCCTTCGGGCTCAGTGAATATTGTACTCTTCAGGTGTCTAAATCATCGTATTGACCTTAAAAACAGCAATAATTGTATATTATGACGAATATAACCAGGCCGATTGGTCTTCTGATTAAAAAAAAATGAAAAAAAAATATTAAGAAATAAACGCAAATGTGCCAAATTACCAACACGCATAAAGAGTAGATTCATTTTTTTTTTATAAATTAAGGATATGGAGATAACGAACAGTATTCAATATCAAAGTCCATAAAACAATACAAAATAGGAGCAGAGCAAACACAGACTTCCGAGATATTAGAGGTGGGATCATGTGCAATGGAGGAGTGAGCATCCCCTGCTGACCTGTCACGCCCGCCTTGACATGATCTGGAAATAACGGGAAAATCCGTCGTCATTTCAGTGTATAAATAATGGACTAAAATAACAAAAAACGTCAATCAGCATTTGACTTTCACGTGATAAATTGTATTTGCTGACAAGGTCATTGTATTGACCATAGATCTTACGAAATGACTTTAAACGAGACTGCTGATATTCTTGTTTCATCAACTTGCTTGGCAATAATTTACCTTTTTTGCTTGATTTGTAATTATTTGCATGAAATGACCCTTTGGATTTATTGTTTAATAAGATATAATTTTTAGTATCTCTCTTATCATATAAATGTAAAGACAGCAAATATTTCCATAGCTGTATGAAGTTTTTCACACTTCATGGTTTATTACGGACCTTTTCACAGCGTAATAATATCTATACATAAAACGATTTGTTCTGCTTTACAATTAGTATGCGCTTCATGATTAGATATGCAAGAGTATGCTCATCGTATGAACAAATTCTATCACGAGGCATATTATTGACAAACAGGTTGATGAAACTAGAATGTCAGCTGTCTTGTTTAAAATCATCATTTCGTAACTTCTATGATAGATATATACAATGGCCTTGTCAGCAAATATAATTTATCACTGAGTCAAATGCTGACTGAAATTTTTCATAATTTTGTTAGTCAATTATTTATACTCTGAATTGACGACGTATATTTTCTGTTATTTCCCTATGATGACAAGCTTAAGGAGCACGCAGCAGGTGTGACCGGTGTCGCATAATTTACGTTCCGGCCGGAACGCTTAATACCTATAATACTGGTTCCGGGCCATATTAAACGTTCCGGTCCGGGTAAGTTTGGTTCCGGTCATAATAAACGTTCCGGGCAACCAAGCACCCTATTTAATTCTTTATTTATAATTAATATTGGCTATTAATTTTAGTTTTTTCAATATCTTCGTATATTATACAGCAGCATTTAAATGTAAGGCATACAATGTTTACATTTCAAGTCAGAATATGCGGTATTTTCACCAGAGACATTTAATTTAATATTTATTGATGTCTCTGATTTGAATAATATATTAATCCATAAAATTCCTGCTGATTATTTTGATTCTTTGTAAACAAGAGAAGGTGTGAAATTTGTTTACATTGATATACCCCATCGTGCTGTTTTACGACACCCTTGGCTTCTGTCGATACAAATAATTGCGCAGACATGCGAATCGGCGTAATCCCACATCAGATGATAATGGTGATAGATTAATTATATTACGGTAAAAAAAAACTTATTGGATGATAATTTAATTCCCTTACAAAATTTTTAAATACCCATAGTTGCGTTTCTGTAAAACCAACTATATTAATCAATTGAAATACAAGAACATAATAGGAAACGATTGGATGACGGATCTAAAACGGGAATTTATAAGTTCAGCCATTTAATATGAAGAAAAAGTGTTTCTTGTTCGTTGATTATTTTTATTCGTCAGGTAAAGCTTTTTTTTTCAATTTCAAAGTAATATCAACAAAATATGATAAACTTGGAAATGTTTCAATGACACGGCTAAAAACTATTGAATAAAGATCAACTCATTTTTATTTATGCGCGTAAGAACATCCTCATTTGTATAAACATTTGTAAAATAAAGAAGAAATGTATGACAGACACAGATCTGTATTTTACTATTTATATGAATAGCATTGTTAAATCTGTGTACTCCCCCCCCCTTTCCTCTGCAGTGAAGTGTAGGCAAAAAACCTGATATGCTTGTATGAAATTTTATATATTTTGATTAACAATTTGTTGAATGTTGAACAAACAAGTCTTAGTGGGGAACGCAACCGCGAACGAAATTTGTTCTATCACCTACCTTACTTTTCAAAAGACATCTTTGAATGACTTTTCCTACAGATATTATAGATTTTTTATACAAAATTTCAAAAACTCTAATTATATATTTATATAAAAAAAAATTTGGTACTGAGGTTCGAACTTTTACCCCCCCCCCCCCCCCCCACTACCACCACCACCACCATCACGAAATAGGATTTTCGAGTTTGGGCAAAGGGCATGATTTTTTTTTTTTTTGGAGGTCTAAAAAAAATTTTTCTTACCCTTAGCCCCCACCTTTCAATTTGCTTCCGACGCCAATGGGAAGAGATGGGGATGTCATATAACACATGTTTAGTACCTGTGACAAAACCTTTCTATATGGTCCTTCCTAAATACACTATGATTTTTGACCCCTTGTTTGATATATGTGACAAGACCTTTCTAAATACACTATGATTTTTGATCTCGTGACCTTGACCTTGACATTTCACATATTCAAAAAATTAACTCATGACTTAAAAATGCGTAACATGTGGTTCTTGAATAAAACTGTGACAAGACCTTTCTAAACACACTGTGAGTTTTGATTTTGTGCCCTTAACCTTGAAGTGTGACATACTTTTGAAAGGTTCCGTGCTAACTTCTTTTGTCAAAAACTGGAAAAGGAACAACTAATTAGCTAAATATACTAAATATCTGTCGGTCATTGCAAACCGGAACGTTAATTATTACATAATTTTTGGTTCCGGGTTAACTATGCTTCGTCAAATAGTGGAAAAATAACAACCAAGTAGCAAAAATATATGAAATATCTTTTAAAGTAATTGTAACCCGGAACGTTAACTATGAAGATAATTTTTGGTTCCGGGCTAACTTCGCCTCGCCAAAAACTGGAAAAGAAACAACTTAGTAGCAAAAATGTATGAAATATCTTTCAGTAATTGTAACCCGGAACGTTAATTATGACCATAAGTTTTGGTTCCGATTTAACTTCGCTTCGCCAAAAACTGGAAAAGAAACAATTAAGTAGTAAAAATGTTTGAAATTTTATATATTTCAATAATGGCAACCCGGAACGTTACTAATGACGATAATTTTTGGTTCCGGGCTAACTTCGCCTCGCCAAAAACTGGAAAAGAAACAACTTAGTAGCAAAAATGTATGAAATATCTTTCAGTAATTGTAACCCGGAACGCTAACTATGAAGATAACTTTTGGTTCCGGGCTAACTTCGCCTCGCCAAAAACTGGAAAAGAAACAACTTAGTAGCAAAAATATATGAAATATCTTTCAGTAATTGTAACCCGGAACGTTAACTATGAAGATAATTTTTGGTTCCGGGCTAACTTCCTTCGCCAAAAACTGGAAAAGAAACAAATAAGTAGTAAAAGTGTTTGAAATATATTTCAATAATGGCAACCGAAACGTAAATAATAACCATAATTTTTGGTTCCGGGCTAACTTCGCCTCGCCAAAAACTGGAAAAGAAACAACTTAGTATCAAAAAAATATGAAATATCTTTCAGTAATTGTAACCCGGAACGTTAATTATGATTATAATTTCTGACTCCGGGCTAATTTAGGTTCGTTAACAAATAAGAAAGAAACAACTTAGCAGCAAAAATGTATGAAATATCTTTCAGTAATTATAACCCGGGACTGTAATTATGCCCATAATTTTTGGTTACGGGCTAACTAAACTGGAATTGTAATCCGGAACGTTAATTATGATCATAATTTTTTATTCTGGTTAATTCTGCTTCGTCAAATAGTGGAAAAGAAACATCTAAGTAGCAAAAATATCTGAAATATCTTTCAGTAACTGTAACCCGGAATGTTAAATATGACCATAATTTTTGGTTCCGGGCTAACTTCGCTTCGCCAAAAACTGGAAAATATTGGTTCTAGAATATATGGTTCTCCCTGGTATGGAGTTAGAAAGGAAGGAACAGCTTATTAAAAAAATTATTAGATATTGTAACCCAGGGGCCCATTTTACGAAAGAACTTACGACTAAGACCAAAAACTTAAGATGATTGTAAAGTTTTGCAAATTTAATAATTCTCTGAGAAAATTTCTTTCTGCTAAAATATCTTACCACATTCCTTTTAAAATTTCTTTCTGCTAAAATATCTTACCACATTCCTTTTAAAAGGTTTAAAATAATTTTCAATATAATGTTAAAGAGTTATGTGAAGAAATAACGTTGGTCTTTTAAAGTCGTAAGTTCTTTTGAAAAACGGGCCCCGGAACGTTAAATAAGACCATGTAATTTGTTCCGGGTTAATTTATCTTTCTTCTAAAATGAGAAAATAAACAGGTAACTTTTTTGTTACCGAGACTATTGATTATGACTATGTATAATTTTAGTCCCGAGCTAAGGTACCATCCTTATGAAAAATTTAAGTTCTGTGTAGAGCAGTATAATGCGTTATCAAGTAAAAACTTACTTTAAACAATAATTATTCAGTAAACTGAATAGATTGGGCAACAGGCTTAAGCCTATAGATACCCTCTCTATACAACAGGTCAAGGTTACAATACAATGAACAGAGTATATATTAACAATGCATATTTAGATATGAGTGCTCACATACGCATTCACACACACCCTCACACACGCAACCACATCCTGACTCGCACAGATCCAGATCAAAATAAGCATAACAAATATAAACATGTATAAAATGACAAAAATGCATATAAAAAGAGAAGAATGCGCTTAAAAACGTTTTGTTAACTTGATATATTCATGTACATTTTTTATAATATTGAGGTTCGTTTGGAACGAATACTCCGAACCCCCTTGTAAAAGAATTTTTAGATCATAAGGTACATCAAGCTCATTTAAGTTTTTTCTTAGTTTGTTTCTTTGAATGCTATATGCTGGACAATCCATAAAAATGTGTTCATTATCTTCTGTATGGTAATTACACTTCAGACAAGATGCATCGGCTATTATATAATGATGTTTTAGGTGTGCATTAAGATTACTAGCTTTATTACGTAGTTGACAGTGAAGTATATTCTCATTTCTGCTACCATAGTTGAAGTATTTACAACTGCTAAAAGGTTGGTTTATTTTTGACTTGAAAATTGATAAAGAAGGTGACATTCTCACATCAGAACTAAGATTATTCCACAGTTTTATGGTTGAAGGAATAAAACTTTCATAGTATGATACAGTTCGACATAATGATAAAGAAAGATTATTACCATCTGATCTCAAACTATAAGAGTGTTGCACTGGTTGGAAGGGCTGTAATAATTCGTTAAGATAATTAGGGGCAATACCATGGAACATTTTATAAAATAATATTAGTTTATGATTTGTTCTTCTCTGATATAATGGCTCCCAGCCGAGTTCGTCGTATAGATTAGATCTTGAGGAATTTACTCTCAGACCAGTAATAATTCTTGCGGCTTCTACTTGGACCTTTTCTAACAATTCTGCATTTTCTTGTGAGAATTATCCCATACTACATCAGCATATTCAAGGACAAATTGTGATCAGAAAAGCTCACTTGAGCCTTTGGCTCAGGTGAGCTAAAAACAGAGAAATTCAGAAAAACTTTTAAATCCTTTAAATTTAAAAAGGCATATATATAAATATTTACACTCTAATTTTCCTTTAGTTGCAAGAAAATTTTGTTTTGTTTTTTACTTAAAACAATTTAGGATTTCAAGTTGACATTTTAGCTTACACAGGCATTGAAATAAAATTTTGTTATCTGAAAAGCATTTTTATTAAAATCACTTATTTTAAAAGGATAAAGCTTAATCATATTATAAATATCACCCCTACTAATGTTATTGTGATTTAAATTCAAGACACATGGTATATATTTATATTAAAAGGTTATAGGGTCACACAACCGGTTTTATAGAAAAATTGGCAGTAAAACAAAAAAATGCTATATGCAAGAATGCTGAATTTCTTTTGAAATATACATGTACATCCTGTATAAAATGTGTTTCAAGACCTTTCTGAAAGGCTTTCATGATTTTTCAACAGAAATTTTTGGCTAAAGGGGGGGGGGGGGACAATAATATAAAAAATCATAGTTAACTGCAAAAACTTCAAGCTTATTATATTACCGATATAGCAAAGGGACTTAAGTGTGTAATATCATTTACACTGACAAAATCTTTGTTTGCCTTATATGGCTATTGCTATTTAATGCGCACAGAGAATTCTAAGTTTTATTAGCAAAACCAGTTGTTGATTGAATACGTTTACGCTAAATACATGTTTGTGTGTTACTTCGAACACGTGGTTCAGGTCAATATATGATCATGTCAATGGAGTTGCAAAATAAAAAAAAAAGTTCTGTGGAACAATATACAGCAAATACTAGTATTCGAAACTATGAAAGATATCACGGGTGTTTTTAATTTGTTGTTAACTAGAAAAAAAATATGTTTAATAAAATGTATACGTAGTTACTTTCAAGTTCAGAACAGCACTTCAAGGGTAAAGAAAACGAACAGCTTCTCGTATGCATTTAAACGGACAAAACTTTTTTACATAACTATACTCGTGATCAAGTGTGTTGACCAGGGAATCTACCTGACAACTGTGTTCACCGATAGTACAATAAAGGAATTTATGAAGCGTAAAATTCCTGTAGTATTCGTAGTAACCCATAATGCAATTCTCATTCAGCAGATTCGTCAGTTAAAGTAACAAATATTGGTGCCTCATTTGCTAATTCTGATGCCAAAAATATAGTCCCGGTTAAATGCAAAATATTTGTTCAAAAAGAAACTTTAATTCATGACAGCAGAAAATTGTAACATAGAGAATACTTATAATTAAAATTTGAATGAATCCAAGAGAGATCGAATGACATTTCTACAAAATGATACTATAGGGTGGTGAAAACTAAAACGCAACATAACTTTTCTGTTTACCATGTCTCCAAGTGCTAGTCACTTCCTAGCTACATTTCCGTGAATAATTTACCCTATCTCACTGTAGTCTCGCTAACTCTCGTAAAAAGCCACTGTTTTTTTTACTTAAAACAACTTTCGGGTTTTAGTAATTTGACATTTTAGCTTACACAGGCATTGAAATAAAATTTTGTTATCTGAAAAGCATTTTTATTAAAATCACTTATTTTAAAAGGATAATGCTTAATCATACTATAAATATATAAATATTATTTTTCTTTATTGTTCCAACTATCTCATTTTCTCTAAGGTCTATATATCGAGGGATTGACCTCGTCAAAAGGCTATAATTGTATAATATATATATTTGTATTTCTAAAATAGGATGAAACAGACCCTAAATATTTAAGAGGTTGACTCTTGTCTAAGAGGGCACCTATAAGCTAAATATCTGGATCTACCAAACATTTTTTTAGAACTTAGTTGGGTTTTAAACATATTTCATTGACAAGCAAAAGGATAAGAAACAAGTTCTAACAACTTACTAGTTCTTCTCCTTAAAAAAACACATAGTAATTGTCACGCAAAATAGTAGCAAAAACTTGTACAAATAAGAGTCATTAATATATCTAGCTAAATCTACAAGATTCATTTATAAATTTATGAACTTTCAGTGGGGGTGACTTTACAAAATGACATCAACTTTGATGAGGGGGGAAAAAGTTTTTAATTATCGCATCTTAAGAAGCAGTCTCTCATATTTTAATAGTTCATTAGATAAAGGCACTAAACCAAAATTCGATTTTAATTTCAAGAATTACAATACGTAAGACTAAGTAATCTAATTAAAGAGAAAATATTTACTATACATACCCCGTTTTGGAAGTTTTCAGTCTGTAGAGTTTGTCGTTCTCAAAGGAAAAGGACTTGGCCTGCTTCTTAATTCGTCTCTTCTCGTTCTCGGGGAAGTTACTGGGGTACTTGCCCGTAGATAAGTAGGTGCTGATACCTTCCATGGTTGGAGGTAGAATGACAACTGGCAGACATCTGACAGGTACCGCGATACAAGCATCGAAGCCATAGCCGGAACCTATCTTACAGTAAAATCCGAAACCGATATTAGGATTTTAAGGTTCCGGCCGGAACGCGAAATATCTGGAACGTATATTATGCGACACCGGTCGGCTTTTATCTTTCTTGCGACTTTTTAAAAATTAAAATTACCTTCTGTAAAAATTTTAAAATCAAACCAAAGATTTCCCTGAAAACTGATGTATTCGGTAAGGGGCACTGTGAAATTTGACTTTCTTGGCATTCTTGAATAATGTAAATAACAGGTGTAGTTGAGTATCGTCAGTAAAGAATTAAACTGTGAGCACATTCCTTGATCGAAATAATGAAAAAAAGGATATGGAGATAACGAACAGTATTCAATCTCAAAGTCCATAAAACAATACAAAATAAGAGCAGAACAAACACGGACCCCCGAAACATCATTAAAGTCATCACGTTTATCATATAGCTTGGTTGTTAGATTACCATTAGTGTCTTTCTCAAGCAAATTATCCAAATATGAAACAGAAGTGTCGGACTCTGTGGTATCTTTTATAAAAGCATGTCTTACAATTTACAGACAAAATTCATAACGTCAAAATACAATATATTGAATACATTTAGAAAATTACATTTTAAATAACAATGCGGTCTAATGGGTCAAATTTGAAGCATTGTCGACTCCCACCTCCACTGATTTAATCTGTTATTTTCAGAGGTTTGTGTTTTTGATATCTTTACGAACCGCATTATTGCTCATAGGATTTATCCCTTGCTCTTATCACATAAGACAATGCGGGATGACAATTTATATGCAAAAAGTCTATCAATATTCAATCTCACAAAAACATTACTTGGAAAAAGGTCAGTGATTTATAATTAACTTTAAACAAGATTGTTGATACCCTTGTATCATCAAATTCTTTGTCAAAAGCTTTAATTGTTCTTTTAAAATGCTATATAATTTTTGCTGACATATGTTAGTTGTAAATGATTAAAATAATATATTTTTTTTAATTTAATCTTTCTAGCATGTTCAAAATGCTACAACATTTATTTTAAGTTTATATAACTTTTTGTCTCTTTCAATCCAATTATTGTGGAACTTTAAATGAGACATAAAAATTATTTTGCTTATATAAACATGATTTAAATAGCTATTTTAACGATTTTTTAAAAAAAGGTTGTATCATTTGCTCTCAATTGCCTGCTTGTAAACAACTGAAACAGAACATAACAAATCGTTAGTACTCATATAAACTCATTTATTCAAGATATTTATCTTTTTACACGAGTTTAAATCCAGAGAAACTTATTCGGGCATAATTGTTGCTCTCTAGATATTTTCCTCCATGATATATCCCGACTCTTGTATACACTATATCTCCTTTCTTCAAATTCAATATGGTTAATGTTGACGAGGAATCCCTGTCGTCATGGCTACCCGAATCAGCAAATGCGATATCTTTAACGACTCCATTCTTAACTAGTTCTATTGCGCTCCATGATCTATCGAAAGACACGGTTGTTGAGTGTATGACGTAAACACCACTCTCTGGAGCGGTAAACTTTCCAGACTTGACGTCATATCCGTTTCCAATGTTCGTCTCAACACGGTCATAAACAAATATTTTGTACTTGGATAGTGTATTCACTTGGATGTTGCTCGACATATAAGCATAAAACGCAATTTGTTGACCTGAATTGAAAAACAAGAAAGAAATATATATAACAATCTATCTCGATTTATTGTTCATTCTAGTAATAACAGTTGAAAAGTAAAGCATCTTTATTGCAGATATCTCGAATGCCGTTGATTAATTGAAGTACCAACCCTTTATTACTAGTATTTTACCTAAACGATATTGAATCATTTTTCTCTGGACAATTAGAGTTAGCAAGATTCGACTCTACGTGCTCGTATATGAAATATATGAAGATAAAGAACAGTTTTCAAGCGCAAAAGTCGATTCAACAACACAAAATAGTAGCAGAGCAAGCATGGACCTCTGAAACATCAGAGGTGGGATCAGGTGACATAGAAGAGTGAGTATTCTTCCGACCGGTCACACCCCGTGTGATCCTTGTCATGATCGAAAAAATATCGGAAAATCTGTCGTCGGTACAGTATGTAAATAACAGACTAACAATTAGTATGAAAAACGACAGTCAGCATTTGACTCTATGATAATTTTATTTGCTGACAAGATCATTGTTTCGACCATAGAACTTACGAAATGATTACTTTAAGCGAGACTGCTGAAATTCTTGTTTCATCAAATTGTTCTTCAATAATTTACCTCTTTTTTAGAAACTGTACATAGGTAGAGCTAGCTCCTGCGTATCAAATCAACTGAGAGATACAAAACTCTGCATGCAGGTGATGAAGGTATATTACTGCATTAAGTAAGGGAATTTGACGATTGGAAAGTTAAAGTCATCACATAAATTTTTAAAATATCATTTGCATGAAAGAAATCGAAAAAAAAAACAGTATACAAAATCATGTTAATAAAATTATAAGACGCCCCCAATGAATATTTTAAAGTAATTCTTATAAAACCCTAATTATGAAATACCGATTCCAGTTGATTGATTTCCTTTCCTTTGTCCACACAGACTACAGATTGTGTCTTCCATCTCCTTGCGGTCACATGAGTCATTGCCATTAGCAACGCTGGCGAAATGAAAGAAAAGCAACAACGTTAACGTTTTAAGCATGGTGAATGGGTAGCTAAACTTCAAACAGAGTGCACAGATTTCATGTTTTGTCCTCCTCTTATATCAGACTTTAAAATTATGATATCGTGATCAGATTAAAGGAAGAGATATCTTATTTCAAATCAATCTTTACCATGCTAAAATTTACGATATCTGTTTCAATTTAATTTAACCTTCATTGATGACACGCCATTTCTATTTCACTTTCAACATGCAGTATACTCTAAAACCATGAAAACAGACCGATTGAATTTCTTTCAATTTTGGATAGAAAGTTGTGTTTTTGTTCTTTCAAACCCATCTTTGTTTTAAATCGTGGCTGATTAAAGGAAAAAAACGAATTTGTGACGAAAGCATAATTACGACCAAAACAATAAATTGTAACTGAGCGATTGTGAAGTCCTGGACTTAAGTATAGACAGGCCTCATTACAATGCTGTATTTTGTGGAAAGGCGTTATAAGAGAAAAAAAACCATTTTTTGAATTCAAGTCATTGGCGTCGGAAGCAAAATAAAAAATTGAAAGCTTCCACAAGATAATAAACTAAAAAAAAATTCTAGTGGTCATAGAAATGGTATAAGGGGCACTAGTATGTGAAGGCTGGGAGTTGAGGGTAGGATAGATGTCGTTTTCTTCAAGGAAAAACTTATCTGTGCTTTGAAATATCTCGTTCTTTTCGTTGAATTAAATGTTGAGTTAAATATTCAGATCGTAAAAGAGTTTCCATATGTTGTCCTATTGTAAAAATAAGCCGTCAACTGTAAAAATCCTCGCAAGGGTCCTATAGTGACTAAAAAGAGGTGGAATATTCAGGAATTTTGCAAGTGGCTCTGTCTCTGAAGATGAATCATTGATATTTTTTCTTTACGGGAGGTAGTGTACCCCGGCGAAAAGGGCAATAATGAGACTCATAGAATTATGACAGAGGGCCATTTGCGATATCGATAAAGGTACTTAAATTGCCCGTAACTCGGCGTGAAGAAAAATAACTTTGTAGAATAACAGCTCCTTGTATTTCTTAAAGAGATATATTTTATTTACCTTTGTTAATAAAAAGAATTGTACAAACAAAGCATCTTTAAAACCCTGTCAATTGGTTGTGATGGATTTATTTTTCAAAGGGGTTAATTTCTTAAAGTTTAACATGTAGAAACCTTGTTCCTTCGGTTCTTTTTCTATAGATAAAATAAATAAGTGCATTCTCAATAAAAAACTGAATTACTTTTTTGTATTTCAATAAAAGTTAAATTCATAAATTATATTTTTATAATAATAATAATTGATAAATACAAATTTATTTTCAGATCGGGGTAAAACTGTTTTAAGAAACGTTTGACAGTAATAAACTTATTCTTCCTCAGGGCCTTCTGAAAAATATATATCAAAATAACAAAAAATATAACTGTAATACAATTCAGATATCATACATGTATATAAAACAAAATAACAGGATTAACAAATTACAATCACACGATTATCAATATAGTGACCATGTACAGAGTTTTACAATTTTCACAATTATGTATATACAAATCAGAATTTTATTGCTGCAGTTTTTTTAAATAATTTATCAAGGAGACAGCTGATGATGTAATTTTCTACAAGAAACACTTAAATGTTTAGCAATTAAGACATAACTAATATTTTGGGACCTTTTTTATTCCATAAATGTACACCTTAAAAAACAAGAGGTCATGAATTTTAAGTTTTACAAAAATTTTAGCAATCAGAAATTGGATAAAAAATTACTTTCAATTCGCAGGTTATAAGTAAAGTTGAAGAATGAAAATTCAAATAAATTTAAAGATATATGGGGTATTAGTGTTTTATTTTAAAAGAACTGAATATATTTTCATCATCAATAATAATTGTTATATATTTGCAAATATTAAGATCAATTTTTAAAAGTCATAAAGTGTTAACCATCCAAGTTTCTCAAACAGTGGTTTACAAGCAAACAATGGGACTGCTGCGTACAAGAATAATTCTTGCTGCCGTTTTTTCTGTTAATTTTAATAGTCTATCCATGTCCGAGGATTTCTGCAATGTCTTTTCCTAGCAGACAGTCTGAAAACAAATAGTTACAATAGATGGTAAAATATAAGCATTGTAATATAGTTTTTGGTATGATAATAGATGTACATAATGCATTAAGGGAAATTTCTAATTTTTTAAATAACTTATAATTTCGAAAAACCAGCAGTATTTTACAAACCGAATCAATATGATTTGCATACTGTAACTTATCATCAATATGTACACCAAGAATTTTTTTAGTTTCAACCATTTCAATTGTTTTGTCTGAGGCATAGAGTTGTAAATTTGTATTATCTTATTTTGATTTTCTTTGCTGTGTTAGTTTAGTGTATTTTCTAAACATCTTGCATTATGATTATTAGAATATATTTTATTTAACTTGGTGTCAGCAATGTACATAGCAATATTTGAATTGTTTACATGTAATGGATATTTCATTTTCTTAAAGTTGTACAATAAAAATTAAAGTGGGTCCAAAATTGCACCCTTAAATTGGCACTTGCTGTGAAAGTTATTTTTCAATTGGAGACACATGATCCAAAACATGTAAAACACTGGGTCCTATTTTTAATAGATAAAATGACTTAAAACACTTTATAGCTGTTTGGTCAAATTTGTAATGGGTTAATTTCTCTAGAAGAATGTCATTTAATTATAAGGCATATGTTGAAAATGAAAGTTTTCTCTGTAATAATAGAACAAAAGGAAAAGCATATTCGTGAAAAGATATCAATTATAAAAATAAAATTGATGGATGTGCATAGATCAACCATTTCAACTGGTCTCTCATTGTAGGAACTGTTTTCCATCCTGCCAACATGTGACGGTTTGGCATTTTGCCGACAATATAACATACTCAGTACATCCAACAATGTTACAGTTAAACATGTGCGCTTCCCCTTTTAAATTAACGTAAAATACTAGTACAACAAATGTGCCTTAAAATTCATTAGTCATATTTCGCTTGCAATTTTCATTTGTGTTATTTACCTTTCCAACGTCACATACGAATGTTTCGTCTATTTAGCACACCAGTACCGAAGACCGCTAAATTCACAATTAACATGAACGAAATTAACAATTATGAAGAGTGAAAATTTGAGTTTTGAATAATTATTTTTGGATGTCGTTTTTGAGTAATAGTTATACCGCGCTAACACATGGTATTCAATTTGTCGGCACGGCCAGGTGTGTTATATGACATACATGTATACAAAAATATGAATTCAATTCATTAACGATTTATATAAGAAATGAAATTGATGGCTACTGTACCCATGATACACCGGTATAACCTTGGTTGGAACAGTTACGCTTTTATTATAACCGTTACCCCCAAAAATCGCATCCTCACAAACCAATTAAATTTTGCTTTCCCACAAAAGTTTATCCCTATGAAATAAATTGAATCCACGGTATGCCTGGAATGGATTTTGATTTATTTGTATGGTGGTAGCAGTTAATATATAAAATAATAATGCCAGTGCCCCAGACCATATTGGAGAGCCTGTTCCCGCTGCAAAAATCAACCCACCGCGGTAAGGATGGAGACGTAAATGATAAATTCAATGATATCATCTTGTAGGTTGTAACCATTCAAGAAAAAAACTTTATTATTTAACTTGCAGATGCTGTCTATTAGCTTTAGGACTATGATGGGTGCTTGGGGCAGACAAGAATGCAGTATACATGTACCTATGTGGCAAATCTAATATTTATGTTTTTAAATCTGTATAATGCTGATGCATTTGTTGATAATGCTCAAATGCAAATATGAAATATGCTAAAATACGATCCTTAGATTTGAAATTTGTAATATGTTTTGACAATATTCCAACACTTTTGCATTATAGAAATGCCGTGTAAAATATAAAGAATGCTATAATATAATATCCGACACCGCATCTCACAATATAATACACGAAATTGTGACTTATATGACAGGAGAGATAAAGCAAAGACATTTCAATGTAACCAATGCCCATCCAGGAAAGCAATAGGCATTGTATTCCACATACGAGTACCTGAAAATCATAAGACCTTGACCAGTCTGATAATTTGGCCAGTAATTCGATGGCGTGTTAACGTTAACATTAGCTTTCATAAACCCTCAGTTAGAAGGTCTAATTATCATCAAACATTGAATCCGGGCATCAACATCAAAGATATTATCCTGAAAATGGCACAGATATTTACGATTTGCATGTATGTTAAGATTCCATTGTTTGCAACAGTTACTGCTGGTATATTTTTCACTTTGAGGAAAATCCCATGGCTTTACATCATTATTCATTTCTTGCACAGTAGAAAAGGATGTAAAATGATACGTTCCCGATCGGACTTTGTGTGTCTGTTTGACCTTGACCTTGGAGATTTCCATACTCATGAAAAACTTTTACTTTGGTCATAACTTTTGAACGGTAGATACTAGGACTTTTATTCTTAATATATATAATCCTTATGACAAAACCTTTTATTGGATACCAACAACTTCGACCTTATGAACTTGACCTTGGAGAAGTCTGTATTTATAAAAAAAAAAATTTACCTAGACCATAACATTTGAACAGTAAGGGCTAGGGCTTTCATTTTTCACATATGTAATCCTTGTTGCAATACATTTTATTAGATACCAACAACTTTGACCTTTTGACCTTGACCAGATTTCCTTACTTATGGAAAAACTTTTACCTTAACCATTACTTTTGAACGGTAAAAGTTAAGGCTTATTAACTTCACATATGTTATCCTGTTGGCAAGATAGGATACATACAACTTTGACCTTTGATCCTGGAATTTTCGTACTTATGAAGATTTATACGTTGGTCCTGTTGAAAAGTACAGAATAAATCGAGCAGAAGTTTTCAATCAGTAACATTTAGATATAAGTTGATGGTGGATCATAGACATAGTGACAATATTCAGTGATCTAAAGTCAGATGGTGAAAACAAACAGCAGTCATCTCACTCTATATTCTCAATCAATCACTTGATCTTCTTTTCTTTCTCTTCTTCTTCCTCTTCTTTTGTATGGGTTGATCTAGATCATTTTTCCTGCTAATGTTCAGTTGGGGCGAATCTAAATCACTGGTTATCTTAATGTTCTGTTGGGGCGGATCTAAATCACTAGGCATATTAAGGCTCTGTTTGGCCGGATCTAAATCACTAGGCATATTAATGTTTTGTTTGGGCGGATCTAAATTACTGGGCATATTAAGGCTCTGCTGGAGCGATTCTAAATCACTACTTGTAGGCATGTTAAGGATCTGTTCGGCCGGACCTAAATCACTAGGCATAGTAATGTTTTGTTTGGGCGGATCTAAATCACTAGGCATATTCAGGGTCTTTTCGGCCTGATCTAAATCACTAGGCATATCAATGTTTTGTTTGGGCGGATCTAAATCATTAGGCACATTACGGCTTTGTGGGGGTGGATCAACACTCATGTTATTGTTCTGTTGGGGTGGATCTATATTTCTCTGAGTGTCATTTCCTCCCTCAACTGGATTTACCTTGTTGTTTCTGATATTGCTAGAAGTGTTTCCTGTTCCATCAGATTTCAATGCTTTATCAATTATCCGAAATAAAACAAACCCAACATCATTAGAAATACACAAAATGATGGAGAGTATCAATGCTACAATGTCCCACGCCCTACTTTCTTTAACAGGACAATCGACACCACCAATAGCTGAGAAGAAACAAATGATTAAAACGAGGATGACGGGAACCGAGCAGAGTCCAGCAGCTATCATGTTTATTCCTAGGCTCACCACGTTAATCACTCTGTAAACATTTATCTGTCAAAGAAACTATTTTATGTAAAAAAAGATATAATTATATATTATTTTTTAAAACATAATTTAGGTTTCTCAAACAAGTAAAAGATGTTGGTCGCATGAAAGAGAGTATTACAATTCGAGACTGCAGCAGAACATAAAGTTTAGTTACTTACTCTCTTGATATAGGTGGGAGATGGTTGATTTCTATTTTCAATGTCCATCTTAGAGACAAAATAACAAATTATGCCACTAAGCAGAAGCTACAAATGAAATTAATGAATATAATTATTATATCGAAACAATCAAAAGCAAAATCTTCATT
Source organism: Saccostrea cuccullata (assembly GCF_032062105.1). Classification (NCBI taxonomy): domain Eukaryota; kingdom Metazoa; phylum Mollusca; class Bivalvia; order Ostreida; family Ostreidae; genus Saccostrea; species Saccostrea cuccullata. Next base: position 55,926 of record NW_026937566.1, read on the forward strand.
TTTTACCAGATATTCCGACATTAAAAAAACTGTTATAATAGAGGCATAATCACAAATGCATGCAGTTTAAAAGATTTATGATAACTTAAATGCATCGTGTTCGAACAAAATAAAATTATTTTTTATTAAAAAGTATTTAAACTGACATTTCGAAAAGCTATCATTGTCTTTATTTGGCTAGAATTCAAGTATGATTTTGACATCGCATGTCGAAATGTTTTTACGTCATAATTACATTGCTAATAACATTACGTCATGGACTCGAGATTTCTTGAATGCTCCGCATACTGAACACTTTGATTGGTCAAAATTACTTAAAAATATTCACGAGGGAGTAGTCCCAGGAAAGGGCTCTGATTTTTCAAGGAGTGGTCCTCAAATGAGGGAAATAGTCTCTTCTTGAGGAAATAGGCAGTATTATGGTATTTAATTTATATAAGAGTAAGAAAAGTAGAAGTATAATGATAAATTATATAACAATATATCATATTATATTATAAATTCTATTTATAGTCCTAATATAATCTATACAAACACAAACAGTTTAATACCACTGCATATTCACCGGATTTTAGGCCGTATTCACCGGAGGTTCAATCTGCTTATAACGCCATTTTGACTTCATAATCAGAACCTCAAGCAATGTTGAAAACAATGGTTGCAGCGGCCACAGCCATCTATATTATCTGAGCAGGTAAAATGTTAGACAACCTTATAGTAGGATTATTTTAAAACGATTGAACGTCCGACACATAGCGAAACTTGTAAAGGATTGAATGAGGGTTGTATATTGTTAAACGTTCCGCTCGAAAAATTTTCATTCATATGGAGACGCAACCACTTTGCCTTTGTAACTTGGAAAGGAGAACACAGAGAATACAAACTATGATCTGAACATTTTTTATTTCAACAATGGAAGATGGCAAATGAAAATGGTGTCGTTATGCAGCCTTCAATGTGTTATTTATTCAAATCCCGAATATGTAATAAAACAATTGTGGACTCTTTTGGTGTTGAATATGGTTCACCAGAAAAATATCAATATTGACCGAGGCGGAGCATATTCAACACCACAAGAGTCCATAATTGTATAATATCATACTATATATATTATATAATGATAAGTTATTTTATATTATATCGTAGTTTATCATATCATATTCTATTAAATAATATAGTATCATATCATAATGTATATTATAATTTATTATATGATTGAATAATTTCCTTCTCTCTGATTGGCTGAGATCCAACTATGTTAGAAAAATACAACGTTGTATTGACCTGCACGTGACGTTCCAGGTCAATACAAGGAAATATTTGCAGGTCAATGTAAGGAATTATTGACCTGTTCCGTTTTTTTTCTGTTACAATGTGTTCTTGTTGAAATTTCCTGTTGAAAACGTTCATTAAGCAAAGAAACAGTCTTGTAGGAGTTTGCTATCATTTAATCATATAATAAAACAGTTATTGCTGTTTTTGCGGTATATTCGATGATTCAGCCACCTTTAAAGTCCAATATTCACTTCCCCCTTCCGGCTCAGTGAATATTGTAATCCTCAGGTGTCTTAATCATGTATTTAAGGAATAATTGTCTTATTTTTCGATTTCACGATGTGATCAATCGATTGGCTTGCGTGACAATTTGCATAAACGCCGAAGGCGTTTATGCATAAAAGTATCACGCAAGCCAATCGATTGATCATCTTCATGAAATTAATAAATCTGACAGTTATTCCTTATATTTACATGCTTTGATTCCGCCAATCCACGTGCTCCAAGCCCTGCTTCTGACTAGCTGTTTGTCCCGCCCTGCACGTGGATTTTTTGGAACCACGCCAATACATTGATGAGGAAATAAATTACATTTACAATTTGTAATTTTATCTCGGACAAAGCCATTGGAAATGTAAATATTGACCTAAAAAGAGCAATACTTGTATAAATATTATATTATTACCACTGCTCCCGACCATATTGGAGACCTTGTTTCCTTTGAGAAAGCAAAATTATTTTCTTCTTTGTAGACATTCATTAAAATTCCAAATATGATGCTTCCTGCTGAAATGCCTATCAAAAATATAGACATCCAAAAGAAATGCTCTGCAGCTTTCTTTCGTTTCTGTGCAACATCAACTGGAAAAAAATATTTCTCTTAATGAACAGAAACACAAAGTCTCTTATTTGATTACCTCATTGGGAGGGAAATGACTGTTTTAGTGTCTTGAATGAATATTTCATTCATATTTGACAAGTGCATATGGTAATAAGACAATTAAATTTTAGAACCTTTTTCTATACTCAGGGCTATCGACCTGTGAGGGTATTTATCGTGTATGCTGCTGATGTAATTATGACACGGGTCTCCGTTTCCTCTAAAAGAAACCGTAAAGCTAGATTTTTCTAACAAGGCACGTTTTCATATTTTAAAGATCTATGTAACAAAAAGAAGAAGAAATAAACTGAAATTAAAATTTTGAACAAGGATATTCAAAGAATTGTGGTCCCCCGCTTTCGGTGTCAAGGTCATTCTTGATATCTAATGAATGTCACAAGGATTAAAAAGTGAAATTTGAAAGCCATTGCCCTATCCCTTCAAAAGTTATTGTCAAGGTTTGTTTTTATTAAAGTAAGTTCAACTCCAGGTTAAGGTCAAAGGGTCAATTTTCTTGGTATCCCATGAAGATCTCACAAGGATTACATATGTGAAGTATGAAAACCCTAGCCCTTATCATTCAAAGGCTATGGCCAGTGTTAAAGTTTTATATGTAAGTAAGGAAATCTCCAAGGTCAAGGTCAAATGGTTAAAGTTGTGGGTATCAAATGAAAGGACTTGCCACAAAAATACATATGGGAAAATTTGAAAGTCCTAGTATCTACCGTTTAAAAGTTGTGGACAAGATTACAGTTTTCAAAACGCAGGTTTTTTTATATCCCATGAAATATGTTTCACAAGGATTATATATACATATGGGAAAATTTGAAAGTCCTAGTATCTACCGTTTAAAAGTTGTGGACAAGAATACAGTTTTAAAAAGGTAGGTTTTTTGATATCCTATGAAATATGTTTCACAAGGATTATATATGTGAAATATAAAAGCCCTAGCCCTACCGTTCAAAAGTTATGGCCAAGGTTGAAGTTTTTATATAAGTATGAAAATATCCAAGGTCATGGTCAAAAGGTCAAAGTTCTGTGTCTAATGAAAGGTCTTGCCACCAACAATACATATGTGAAATATAAAAGTTCTAGTTTCTATCATTCAAAAGTAATGGCCAAAGTAAAAGTTTTTTTTTAAAAATGGTGTTAAAGTGGGTCACACTCCAAGATCAAGGCCAAAAGGTCAAATTTTGTGGTACCCAAAGAAAGGTCCTGTCATAAGGAACACACATGTGAAATATGAAAGCTATAGCTCCACTTAATCAAAAGTCATGGGCAATGTGAAAGTTTTTGTGATGGACAGACAAACTGACTGACGGACAGACGAATGAGATTTGATGTCCCCTCGCTTTCACGAAATCGAGGGACGATAAAAATTCAGGTGGTTTAGCATTCCATTTTTGCAAGCATTGATATATGATAAAAATGAAAAAAGTGGTGACCTATGGGTTTTGAAGTATCTTTGACTAAAGAAATTTCTTCTAAAATATTGTTTTCTATAATCTGCTAAATTTGACAACAGGGATTACGTGTATATATGTTTTTGTCAGCCAACAATGTGACCTTGTAATATGTTAAATGGAATCCGTTTTTTTTTTTTGAGGTTTTTTTTCATGAAGAATGAAAACACTTATACGGTTTTGAAAAAGTACATACAAACATGATATCTTCAATTGAATCGATACAAATGAACAAATTATAGAATAAAACAGGCTTTAAAAAATAAATAGATGGTGCAAAGATATCAAAAATCGATACAAATGCTAAAATATGGATTTATATACGGAAGACTTAAGATCTATTGAAGAATCTTACTCTGGTGTTTTACAAGGTGACCCAAACACTGTTTTTAATAATTTTCACACTGATCTTACTCAAGTAATCGACAAACACATTCCATAGAAAAATACTGGGAAAACCAGCTCCCTTCATGAATAAGAGGTTGAAAGGTGCAATTTTCAAGAAACGACAACTGCAAAATTTATATTCCTCCAACAAATCTAAGCAAAATTGGGAAAATTTTAGAAAACAAAGAAATTATGTAACAAAAGTTAAGCGTCAGTCTGTCAACCAATACTTCATTGAACGGTGGACCAAAAAGTAAAGATTTTTTGGCCAACTATAAAACCATTTTTGACCAACAAAGGTACAAATATCAGAAAAAATATTATTCTCTCAGAAAACGAAAGTCTTGTGTCTGATCCATTTGAAGTATGCAATATTTTTAACAATTTTTTTGTAAATGTTGCGAAAAACATCGGAATAGATTGTTTTCATGTCAATAGTGAACACCCTAGCATTGTAAAAATCTGTGAGAGTATCAAAGATAAGGATGCTGTTGAATCATTTTCTTTTCACCCTGTAGACAATGGCTTTGTAAGTAAATGCATTAACAAATTGGGCTTGAAAAAGGGCTACTGGAATTGATGGTATTTCGGCTAAAATTGTTAAACTTAGCCATGAACATAATTATATTGAACCCTGTGACCAATATTGTAATTTTTTGTTTTTCTAAAAAATGTTTTTCCAGATCGGTTGAAAGTTGCACAAGTGGTTCAACTACACAAGAAGCAAAGTATTTTGGAAAAAGGAAACTATAGTCCAGTTAGCATTTTACCTACATTGTCAAAGATTTTTGAAAGGGTATTCATAGTCAATTGTCTGATTTTTTCAATTGCCATTTTAATGATATGTTATCAGCTTTTAGACCAAGGTATGGTTGTCAGAGTGTGTTGCTAAAGATTGTTGAGGATTGGAAGTATGCCCTTGATCATAAAAAATATACAGCAACAATTATGATGGATTTATCTAAAGCACTTGATTGTATTCCACATGATCTAGTTTTAGCAAAACTTAATGCATACGGTTTTACAAATGCAACTACTAGTCTTATCTCAAGCTAAGTAAGCAATCGAAAACAGTGTGTAAAACTTGGGGAAGTTTGTAGCAATTTTTTAGAATTGTACAAAGGTGTTCCACAGGGTTCAATACTTGGTCCTGTTATTTTTAATATTTTTATCAATGATATTTTTCATTTTGTGTCAGATTCTGATCTCTACAACTATGCCGATGACAACATTCTCTCAAACTCAAGTGACGATATTACATCACTAAAAAATACTTTAGAATCAAATTGTTCGAACTTAGTTAAGTGGTTTGGAGATAATCAAATGCAAGCAAATCCCGATAAATTTCAAGATTTCAAGCTATATGTCGCGGAAAGAAAACTAAACAGGAAAACATTTGTTTTGAAATTGATGGTACATGTAATATGATTCATCCGGAAAACGAAGTAAAATTACTTGGTGTTACTATAGATTCTGAGCTTAAGTTTAGCTCTCATATTTCAAACATTTGTAAAAAAGCTTCACAACAATTAAATGTACTTAAATGAATAGGGGTACACCTGACCAAATTAGGAAAACTAACCATTTAATCATACATTTATCATGTCAAACTTCAACTACTGTCCATTAGTTTGGCATATTTGTGGTGAACAAGAAACAAGAAAAATGAAAAAAAAAAAACAGGAAAGAGCACTGCGGTTTGTTTATGATAACTACAAAAATCATATAGTTATCTTCTGGACAACTCAAAATTACCATGCCTCAAACTCAGGCGTATTAGAACAGTGGCCATAGGTGTATTTATGTATATAAAGGAATTTATGTGATCTAAATACGTAATAAATTGCATATTTTTATTAATTACAAATTTGTTTGAATTCATGGGTCCCGAAGGGTTTTCCGGGTTTTATACTTAAGCGTCCTCTAGTAACGGCTATTAGCCTTATCCTTATCAGAATAACATTTCGGCTCCAAAATGTGGTTTACAAATTTTACTTAGGTGTGAGTATTTATATTGTGTCACTCATGCAGAGTAGGGTTTTGATTCAAAGATATTGATTTATTGTTCGTTTGCAGATTTGTGTAGAACAGTGAAATATCAATTTCTATCTGAATATCTCAGCGAGAAGGTTCTGTATAGAGGATATTCGGGTTGCATTACATTGATATGGTAGGCTCGCAGAAGTTGATAAAATTAAACCCGATTTAGTATGTATATACAATAAGGTTCTAATGATTTGTGTAGTCTAGATATTAAGTTATACGACTGGGTTGAGAATGTTTTACTCGCTGAGAAAAATTCGGGGTCATTTGGTGCACAGTGTAATGTCAACATACCAAATTCTTCATAGTAAACCACCAAGTAAACCTGACAGGTTCTTAATAGAACATGAACCCTGCAATGTTAAGGTGTTGTTGGTATTAACAGGCTTTTTAACGCTAAATCAGGCAGAGAATTTGGTTATCATGGTTAGGATGTAAGATTTTTTTTTCTTTCATTACTAGCATTTGGTCATCAGAAAATGAGAATAAAGTAAACTGTTAAAATGGTGTGCACCAAAAATGAGCACATGGTTACACAAACTATTAGAATAGTAACAGGATGTCGGTTGTTTCAGCACTTTAAAGCTTGTAAGCAGATTGTATAACTTCAATACTTATATTTATAACAATTTAGTGTAATATGGTCAAGTTTGGGTAGGTTACAAGTGCATATAATGTTTTTGGTTTCATTAAAGAACTAAGGCCTGTGGATTGTCAGTATACGATAAGAATTTAGCACTGCAAATGCATGTAGCTAGAGTAAATTGCCTTTGTTGTTCATCATGTAGCTATTACAGTCAGTCGCTTATTTTGATTTCATTATTTGCCATTGGGTTGGTTGCATAATTACACAGATAAAGCATATTAAGGTATTCATATTGTATATTTATGCTTTGCTTGGGTTTTTTTTTGGAACTTGGAAATGCCAATAGTGATTTATTAGCCACATCACGCTCATAATAATAATAATAATAAAAAAAAAAAAAAAAAAGGTTGGTTAATTAATTCTGGAAATCCTCTATGGTTTTATATGCTTGTATACAGTGTATATATATCCTGTATGGTTTGGTTACCAAGGTAGTCCATATATAGTTGAACAATTTTTGCTATATATATCCTATATGGTTGGATATGCTTGTGCACAGTATGTATATGTATAAATATTTCTGTATGGTTTTGTAACCAATCTGTCCTATATGGTTGGACAATTAATTTTAGCTATCCTATATGGTTGGATATGCTTGTATACAGTGTATATATATTGAATGGCTTGGTTACCATATTGTCCTATATGGTTGGACGCAGTATATTTATATCCTGTATGGTTGTAATTAATTTGACATATCCTGTATTGTTGGATATGCGTGTATACAGTATATATATATCCTGTATGGTTTGGTAACCAAGATGTCCTATATGGTTGGACACATTATTTTTAGCTATCCTATATGGTTGGATATGCTTGTACAGCAATATATATCCTGTATGGTTTGGTAACCAACTTGTCCTATATGGTTGGACAATTAATTTTAGCTATCCTATATGGTTGGATATGCTTGCATACAGTGTATATATATTGAATGGTTTGGTTACCATATTGTCCTATATGGTTGGACGCAGTATATTTATATCCTGTATGGTTGTAATTAATTTGACATATCCTGTATGGTTGGATATGCGTGTATACAGTATATATATATCCTGTATGGTTTGGTAACCAAGATGTCCTATATGGTTGGACAATTATTTTTAGCTATCCTATATTGTTGGATATGCTTGTATATGGTAAATATATATACATATACATATCTGGTACAGTTTGGTAACCTGTTTGTCCTGTATAGTTGGACAGTTAATTTGAGATATCCTATATGGTTGAATATGCTCATATAAGGGTATTTATATGTTAATCGTGTGATTGGGTAACCAAGTTTTGTTTTACATGGTTGGACAATTTATTTGGCATAACCTATATGGATGAATAGGTTTAGATACAGAATTTTTATATCCTTTATGCTTTGGTAACTGAGTTTATCCTGTATGGTTGGATAATTTATTTGACATATCCTGTATGTTTGGATATGCTTGTATAGAGAATGTATGTATATATAATTATATATCAAGGATTAATCCTGTATGGTTGGACAATTATTTGACATATCCTGTAGGGTTGGTTATGTTAATATTTATTTAATATTTATTGATCATGAATGGTTGGATAAAGAAGTTGTTCAGTATGGTTGAACACTTTATTTGACATATGTAGTATGATTATAAATATGCTTACAAATATCTTTATCGTGTATTGTAAGATAACCAGATTTGTCCTGTATGGTTTGACACTCTGCTTGACATGTCCTGCTTGGTTGGACATGCTTATGCTCTACATATCCTCAGGTGTATGTTTGCCTTATTTGGATAACCAGGTTTGTCTTGTGGTAGTTAGACAATTTGTTTGACATATCCCTTATGGTTGGATATGCTTATAACTATATCTTATAGGTTGGGATAGCCTAGTTTTGTCATGTATGTTTAGGCAATTCATTTGACATATCCTGTATGGTTTGATATACATAGCTAGCTTAGCCCTGTCAAGTTAGGCAGATATATTGCTTGTGTACAAGTACAATAATTTGCAGACCTATATATATATATATATACACAATGATAATAACTATATTGAATGAATCGAGAGCTTGTAGCATATATTTTGGTTAAAGCTTCTAATCATTAACCAACATTGCATTTTCAATTGTAAATTTCATTACGGTGGACTTGTTTATGATTTAACACAAAGAAATTGGCACAGTTTATTAAAAAAAAAGAAAAACAAAAAAAAAAAAACAAAAAAAAAAAAACAACAAACAAACAAACAAAAACCTGGGACTAAAACTGGTACCATTTAATATTTCTTCTTCAGGGATCAATTTTTATTTTAGCACTGATTCCATAAATGCTTTAACAAAAGACTTAGGAAGAGCAATATATTGACCTTGGAGCACCACCTTTTGTCAGTCTTGTGCCTACCACCAAAATAATGGGTACACATTGATTTTAACTCTAACATTTCAGTAGCACCCAGAAATACAGATCAAACAATCAATACTATATTTCAGTGGAAAACAGCAATCTATGCATTTGATTTCTGTCTATACTCGAAAATTCCCAAATGAAACACAGTTTTGTGTAAATCATGCAGAGACAAGTCATGATTTGGCATCATCTAGAAGTAAACCTTGACAAACTGTTGATAAACAAATTAGGATATATAGACAAGTTTAAGGGTATGTCTTCGGAAATGGTTAGTGTGTAATTTGTGCTTCAGGCATTTAAACACAGGGATATAGAGAGGAAACTACAGGTCTTTCCATCTCCCCCTTCTGATCAAGGTTTAGACTAAGGCTTTCAAAAAAAAAGAGAGAAGCAAATCTCCATAGAAATTTGCTAGCCATATAATAGGGAAGGGCTATGCAAGCTTGAAAACTGCAAATTCCAATGCATTTGTTTAGAGTGTGGGAACAATTTGCAAAGCCCAGATAATTGACATTATTCCTTAAGTAATGTAGTTATGTTTTGTTTTGTTTTTTTTTAACCCCTATTATCCCAAATGTCCTTAAATATTTATTCCTAAGCAATTATGTCATTATTAATGACATTCGGTTTCAGAATTAAGCATGGATTTGATTTACAACATCAGGGTGCAAGATCTTTTATACCATCTGAGTATCTCAGCTTGGTGTGTATACCCAGTCACAAAGAGGATCATGAACTACTGGGCTTTCACTGGGAAAGTCTCGTATTATACGATAAGGTTTTCACTTGGGTTGTCCAGTTCTTCTGCTAACTTTTGAAGATCTTTCTTTGGTCTTATAATGGATTGGTAAAGTCAATGGACATTTTCTCTGAATTACTTGTGTTGGATAAAAAGACTTCATGGGCATCTACAAAGCTAGTATTTCTTAAATTGAATTTGACAAGTGGTAATGGAAAATCCAATATGTTGCTACCTGAGAAATTGGAGAGAAATAAAGCTACATTTGCAAAGAAATTTAAACAAGCAGTTTGTATCTTAATACGGTGGTTATTTGAACATATACCATGTATAAAGGTTACATCAAAACACATGCATCTCCACAGCTGATTCTTGGGTAATGGTTATTGTTTGTTAAAAAAAAGTAATAATAAAAAAAAAGAATATAGAAAATTATATGGATCTTGCAAAAAAAAAGAAAAAAAAAAGAAGGCAATATTACCCTCATGAATTATTCCCAATTGTTTTGGCTGTTGAATTATGGGACTTATTTAAAGAATTCATTTGTCATATTCCAATCTGATAGTACAGCTGTTTATTGCATATTGTAAACTTAACAAACACCAGAAAATTCATTTTTTTTAAAGAAGATTATTCACAAGATGAAACACACCCTTTAAGCTCGGCTTAATGGTGGCTTATAGGTCCTTAATGGTGGTTTAATGGTTGTCTTTAAGTCACCATTAAGTCACCATTAAGCGCCTTTAAGTAACATTTACACCACCATTAAGTTACCATTAAGCCATCTAAAAGTCCTTAATGGGTGATTAAATGTAGCTTAATGGTAGCTTAATGGTGGCTTAATGGTGGCTTACAGGTCCTTAATGGTAACTTTTAGACCACCATTAAGTCACCATTAAGCCACCATTAAGCTAGACTTACAGGTGCTTAATGTCCAAACTCCATTAAGCTACCATTAAGCTGCCATTAAGCCACCATTACGCAGTCGATATTACTGTTTTTATGGGTGAAAAATTATTATTATAGTGATTTGTCATCACAAATTATAAATGTCGAGTTCACACATATCTTGATTTGGTAAAAATAAGTAAAAAACGAAAATCAAAATTAAAAAAAAAAACAAAAAAAAAAAACACCAAACACGGGGCGCGAACTCATGACCCTTCGTATTACTGGCAGTCACCTTAACCATTGGGCTAATTCCGCTCTTGATGTAGAAAGGAAAATATTAAACATTTATTTTGCACAAAGTTTGTTTTGGACTATTTTATTGAACGTCTCCAAAGTCTTGAATTGATTTATTAATGAAACTATAAACATTTATATTTATGGATCTTTTTAAAAGGCTTATATCACATTAATATTTCTAAACCGCTGAGTTCGGCTTATAAATTGTAATGAATTTGCTCTGTTATTTGAAGATTAATACGTGTAAGCATTAATTAAATCAAGATTGAAATTAAATCAATTATAGATAAAACACAAAAAAATCTATCACCGGGAAAGACAGATGAATTTTTTTTAAATAATAAAATAGTCTGCGGATATTAACGGATTTTGTGTCTAAGATTTAAGCCTAGTGACAATCCTCGTTTACGAGTTACCTGGTTTACAAAAACTTTTTTTCGAATATCATATTCAGTTAAAATTCTTTTTGTATCATAATGGATATCAAAATATTTGTCATTTTTCAATGAATCATAATTTTTGATTTGTTATATGCTTGCATTTAATTTAAATTTTGTCAAAATAATTGATCATCAAAATCTGTTAGTGTGCGTTGTGTATGTATAGTTTCCCGTTAGTTGACCGGGGACGGTGGACACCTAATTAAGGTCTATTGTTTAACCAGTCGGTACTGTACACTGTTAATCTTACCCCGTTTCCCAATGTGTATAAATCTGGTCGGATGTCATGTTTAATCTGATCGGCTGTTCTTCTGGAAATCGATTTTGAAATAACAATGATTGAAGACCGACTAGATTTTGACAGATACTTACCGCTGCATTATAAAAAAGATAACGAATTAATTCAAATTATTCATGATGTAAAAGTCAAACTTTGAAAACTAAACATTTTTAGTCAAACTTTGAAAACTAAACATTTTTTTTTATACCTGTGGCCCAGCCCGCCCCCCCCCCCCTCCGAAAAAAAGACAGATTTTTTTTTTCTAATGAGAACATGACTTTATATTCCTGGGAAATTAATATGTATCAGAATATGTTGTTTTTAACACATGAAATAAAAATACCATCTCTTTTTTAAAAAAAAAGTAATATAATTACATTTGGTGTTTATATAAATAAAGATAATTTTAAGAACAGATTGATTTTCGGTAGTGAGAAATTAAGATATTTCACAGGGAGTTGGCCCCGGCGTGTATTATATAATTATTTATTTTTTAAAACAAAAATCATATACACAAATAATAAAAACAACGTATGTATTAATTATTTATTTAAGAAAAATCAAATGCGGTAATAAGATAAAATTTCTTTTTTATTGATACTGTAAATGATTAAAATAAAATATTAGAAACCGGGAGCAAGCCCCTGTTAGCTAACTTTATTCTCAGTGCCGGGAGATTTTGCATAATGACAGAAATGTTATTTAAAAATTACAATCGAGACAAAATTATAAATCACCAAAAAAAAAAAAAATATATTAGATTTTGCGTAAATGACATTGAAATAACTTTAAAAGTTAGATCAAAGATTCGATATAAAATGCGTAAAACGTATAAGTTTAATGAGGTTTGACCATTAAGTCACCATTAAGCTCGGCTTAATGGTGGCTTAATGGTAGCTTAATGAAGTTTGGACATTAAGCACCTGTAAGTTGCAGCTTAATGGTGGCTTAATGGTGGCTTAATGGAGTTAACTTCTTTAAGCACCATTAAGTCACCATTAAGCCACCATTAAGCAATTGCTTAAAGGTGATCTTTCGTCTTGTGATTGTTGGTTCTTTACAATATTTTGGGTAAAGAGTGCTTGTGGATATTTAAGATTACAAATCTATATTTTTCAACTCTCCAAACACAGCCCGTATTTCTTTTTAGATTCCGCTTTAGCTCTTATTGCAAAGTAAGTGTACGGGCATGCTCTAAATTGTTTTAAGGGTTTCATTCAGGGTGATCAATAGACCAAGTGCATTAAAGTGGTCTCCTTGGGACAGGTTTATATGTCTTATGTCTTACCTGTACCTATTCAGTTTAGGAAAATCAGCTAGCTCTATATCACTTGGCAGCATGGATATACTATTTTTAAATGCGAAACACCCCCGATTTCTTGAATCGTTTGTTAATCAGTAAAATGTTAAGTGGAGCAAAAAAGTTTGCTAGGTCAGTTGATGCGTGCAGCCTATTACTTTTAATATTCGAAATAAAAAAAAAAAATAGTGACAATACCATAGATAGCTAATTCTTAGTAACGGACATGTTGCTACAGGGTTATGTTCCTTTTTGTAATTTATCCTTGCTGAGAGGAAGGGAAATCGCGGTTCATTCAGACTCAAACCCATATTTGCTGCTTTGAGGAAATATACCTTTTCAGGCACGACAACAAGGGAGTTTAAAGGAGTCTTACAATGAATCAACTTTCAATACAATTTAGGTAAAATAAAAGTCTATCTAGAAATAAAATCCCAACCCAATTGCAGTAGGTGAAATTAGCTGCAAAGGACCCCTTTTTGCTACAGCAACACCCTGGCACATTTTTTAGTGTTTTTAAGACTCACAAAATGAGATATGGGATGGTTGCAACTGGTGTCATTCCAGAGAACATTAAGGTTCCTATTTTCCCGCCTATTAGTACATATATGTTTTCATTTAGGGTGGTAGAAAGTCCGATTGTAAAGGATAAATGGTTGAGAAAGTATCCCTTATTCTGTATTATTTGAATGTATTAAATACCTAGATAGAGGATTCCGTCTGAGGCGGTATCCTCTATTTTTCTGCATCTTTTTTTAAAATTTAATTGTTAATACTATAACCTCATAAAAGCGTCAATTTCATGCTTTAAATATCATAATAATGCATGAGAAAGCTTAACATTGCATAGTTTATCTACCTTCACTTTATACTACTCTTACATACAGGTACACAAGGTATTCGGTGACTGTCTGAGGCGGCACTGAATACATTCGTTGTTGAGTATCATATCGAGAATTGTATTAATATTTCATATCATTTTGAATTATTTAAATGCTTTTGTCAAGATATGCAACTATTCTATTCCTGGTACGTACGTTAATGACTTTCTCGAGTTGTGTTTGAATTTATCTGCCTTCACTTTATACTAATATACACTTGCATACAGGTACATGAAGTATTCGGTGACTGTCTGAGGCGGCACTGAATATATATATTCGTTGTTGAATATCATATCGAGGATTGTATTAATATTTCATATCATTTTGAATTATTTAAATGCTTTTGTCAAGATATGCAATAATTCTATTCCTGGTACGTACGTTAATGACTTTCGAGTTGTGTATGAATTTATCTGTCTTCACTTTATAAACTTACATACATGTACACGAAGTATTCGGTGAATGTCTTAGGCGGCACTGAATATATTCTTTGTTGGGTATCATATCGAGGATTGTATAAATAGTTTATATCTCTTTGAATTATTTACATGTTTTTGTCAAGATATGCAATAATTCTATTCCTGGTTGGTACGTTAATGACTTTCGATTATGTATTTATTTCATTTTAGTTAATATTTTTATTATCCATCCTTAGAATTCCATTGATCTATGTTGTGAATAGTTTTGTTAGTATTTACATCGTTATCAAGCTGTATACATTAAGTAATTGAAGCACATTTTTGGGTGGGGCGAGGGACCCTTCTCTGTACGTTCATTGTCCCTCTTGTGGGATGTTTTTGGGCCCCACCTTCTGCTGCATTCTGATATTGTAAAATCTGTAATCTCATTTGGCATTTGTAATAAATGCTCTATACACACACACACACCCTCTTTATTATTTAACATGCTGCAGAACAGAGCTGCAAATGTGCTTCAGGTTCACATGAACCGAATTGTTCATCAGTTTCAGTATTTAAGAGCACATAAGTGTATTTATGTATATAAAGGAATTTATGTGATCTAAATACGTAATAAATTGCATATTTTTATTAATTACAAATTTGTTTGAATTCATGGGTCCCGAAGGGATTTCCGGGTTTTATACTTAAGCGTCCTCTAGTAACGGCTATTAGCCTTATCCTTATCAGAATAACATTTCGGCTCCAAAATGTGGTTTACAAATTTTACCCACCACCACCCCTTCAATCCTCCATAATTATTGTTATTGTAGAAAATACATGTACTAGTTTCTTTTATATAAGGTGCCTATTGTTATTGCATGACTTTTGTTATTGTAGAAAATAGATGTACTAGTTTCTTTTGTTTAAGGTACTTATTGTTAATTTTGTAGAAAATATATGTACTAGTTTTCTTTTGTATAAGGTGTGGGATGTGTTTGGGCCCCACCTTCTGCTGCATTCTGATATTGTAAAATCTGTAATCTCATTTGGCATTTGTAATAAATGCTCTATATACACACACACACCCTCTTTATTATTTAACATGCTGCAGAACAGAGCTGCAAATGTGCTTCAGGTTCACATGAACCGAATTGTTCATCAGTTTCAGTATTTAAGAGCACATAAAATGTTTTAAGTTTTTAAACAAGCAAAGCCCGTCTTACCTGCACGATTTTATTCATATTAAAGAAACACCTTATTCTTTTAGATACACGAAAACTGCTGTTTTACCAAAAACAAGATCAACAACATATGGGTTGAAGTCTCTTAGATATGAGTCTGCAAAACTTTGGAATTCTTTACCAGAATCTTTTAGTATTATTACTACTTTTAACCAGTTTAAATCCAACATAAATAGTTGGTACGGAAATTGTTGTAGTTGCTGTGCCTGTCGCTAATTTTATTTTTAGAAACTAGTAAACAGGGTTTAAGTTATTTTCGGTTTGTCAGTTTTAATGTGGTGAATACTATGTCATTGTAAAGCACCACGGAGGAATAGTGATATTTTAGTAGTGTTATGCAATTTCTAAAAACGGTTTCTTGTTTATTATGTATGATTGTTGAATTTACTTAACATTATTATGTAGACGGAAAATAGCTCTTCAGAGCTAATGTTCTTTGTTGATGTACCCGTCTTTAAATAAATATTATCTTATCTTATCTTATCTTATCAAAAATACATCTTAAAATCGACATCTCTCAATATCCAAGTTCACTAAAATGACTTTGTATGCAAGTAAAATATGTTTTAAGTCTATTTTTGACTGTAGTCGTCATGCAAATTTCTAGGATATTGTTTTAACACCGAATTTTCTACAGATATTTTTTCTTTGTCAGATTTTGACAAGGAGCACACGGTGGGTGTGACCGGTCGACGGGAGATGCTTTCTCTCATGGCACCTGATCCTACCTCCGTTTTCAGAGATCTATGTCGGCTATGCTTATAATTTGTATTGATTCAATTGACGTCTGAGAATCATCACCTTTCGTTATCTTTACATTTCGTCGTTTGTTTTATAAACATTGTACACATTTACATATATGTCTTCAAAGCATTTATACATGTTTAAGTTCTTACCAGATGACTGTTGTGTGGCACTTTCGTTTTTGTGATGTGTTCACCATCTTTGTAATGTCACAACCAATTCTTCGGACTCGACCAATCTTTATCAAGCGTGACGATAACTTTATTGTACATACTGCGTATTGTAAAACTTAATGAATAAGTGTTTAACTGTGTAATTATCAAAACATTTAAATCATTCGAATGGAAACGAAGAAAAAAGGTTGTTTAAAAACTGGTCATAATAGCGCTATGATAAACAGTTCACTGGAATATTTGTTATAAAAGCGATAGGCAAAATTATTTCTAATTGAAGAATCAGAAGCTTTACAACGCATTTTATTAAGAATGGTTTTTGGGGCATGTTTAATTTTTTTGAGACTATTTAGGACTACTTATTTATTTTAGATATCCCATATTAATGACGAATATACCAGTAAACAAATATACTTGTGCGTGCAATCAGAATGCGTTTCAACAAAATAATTTTTCAAATGACCAATAACCAGGTTAGTAAATTTACGAGTTCCATTTTTATTGAAAAAGCAGTTGTCAATGATATCAAAAAGCCTGGACTTTAATTTATCGTGGGGAATGGTTGGGTATAAAGTTGAAAAGTTTTTAAGCTGTTGATTTTGGTAAAATCTTGTGATTTCAAAAAGTTCTTTGGAATATTTGAGTATCCATATCTGTTTGACACCACTTCTTGAATATATTGTTGCACAGTACTCTTGAAGTGTTTCCTTCACTACTGTCAATATCTTAGTGAGGAGTAACGAAAGAGGCTCGGTTGAACATTTACTGGAACCCGCAATGTATCTTTGTTTGTAAGGATTTTTATCAAGTTTCGGAATCCAATATATCCAAATTCATTTTGGCTCTGTGGAATATTAAAAATATCTAAAACTGACATATTATTTTGAAGAATTTCTTCCTAAGAAAGGGAAGTATGAGTATAAGGAGGATTACCACTTGTAGAATTATGGTAATGACAATGCATTACTTTACTACAGTAATAATAATGTAATGCATTACTTTTAGATAATAGAGTAATGGTAATGGTAATTTAATGCCCATATTGTCGAAGTAATGGTAATGTAATGCATTACTTTGCAAAGTAATTTGCCCCAACTCTGATTACTACTGAAAAACCACGAATTCGAGTTTTGAACCACGAATTCGAATCCTCATGAACCTATATATTTTCCCCAGACCACGAAAATTTGACCCCTCGAAAATATGTGATGCTACAGTATATGAAATACAGTGCAGAATTTAAGAGGGTTGAGTATTGTGCAGAAGCACTGCAAAACAAGAGGTAAACAAAATGGTCGGTTTACTTTTCTAAAAAAAAAAAATAAAGATGTGTCTTTAAAATACTGATGCACGCGTGACAGCTTGTGCGAGGGTTGAATTCTCTCAAATGCATGTCAATTTCCAATGGTCAAGGTCAAAATATTGGTACCCAAAGGAAGGTCTTGTTACATGAATTACGCCCGTGAAATACGAGAGCCCTATTTTTATCTGTTCAAAGTTATCACCAAAGTTTAAGTATTTAAAACGTGGGTAAACTCTTAGGTCAAGGTCCAAAGGTCAAAAATATTTATACCAGCTGAAAGGTCTTGTCACAATAAATTCACATGTGAAGTATGAAAACCCTAGCTCCAACTGTTCAAAGTTATGGCCAAAGTTTAAGTAGGTTTATTTTGTAAAAGTTGGTCAGACTCCAAGGTCAAGAGGTCAAATTTGGTGGTACTCATGGAAAGATCTTGTCGAAAGGAATATACCTGTGTCATATTAAAGCCATAGACCCACCTACTCAATAGTTAAGGGCTAGGTTAAAGTTGGCAGAAGACAGACAAAAAGGCAAACAGACAGGACAATCAATATACCCCGGGATATTTCGATCCTGGGCATTAAAAAAGTCTGCTAAATCCTAATTGTATTTTTTTGTCGCTAAATTGTAATTAGTGATGACGTTTTGAGGACGGGGTTTAATGTTCATGATGGGCTGCTCCAACACATTCTTCATTAGTCTAGTCCGATTTATAAATAAAAACTTATAACGGTAAATAAATCTTATTTGGTCCAGCAAAGTTTTTAACCTATTTCGAGCATGCTTAATGCCGAAGGAGAATTGTAAATCAAAAGTTAAATGTTTAAGTTTTAAATGACAACTGTTCGTTATTTATTAGCTAAAATGTAATATTCGTGCTTCGAAGTCCATAAAACATTACAAAATAGAAGCAGAGCAACCACAGCCCGCAAAACATCAGAGATTGGATCAGCTGCCATGGAGGAGTGAGTATAGCCTTTCGACTAGTCCCACTCGCAGTGTTCCTCTTCTTGTGTTCGAAAAAAAGAAGGAAAAAATCTGACGACAATATTCGGTGTGCACGTGTAAATAATGGTCTAAATTCAGGATGAAAATTGTCAGAGTTAGTCGAAGTTAAAAATAAGGAAAAATGATACTCTCATGAAACTCAGTATGTATGTGATGAAGGTATATTGCTGCATAAGTAAGGGAAGTTGGCGATTGAAATGTTAAGGCATCAAGTTTATCTTAAAGCTTGCTTGGTAAATTCCCATTAACGTCTTTTCCAAGTAAAATATCGAAATATGAAACAGGTGTGTAAGACTAAGTGGTATCTTCTATCTTGAGGTTACCAGTATATATTGATAGATATTTTCCAGCAAAAATATTGCTATATTTCAGTAATTCAAAGTTTGAATCAAATTTTCTTTGAAACTTTTGATTCAAAGTTTGAATATTGCTAGAATATTTCAGTGAATGAAAGTTTGAATTTTTAACTATGCATATTTTGATCGCCGATGTTGCGCGCCATTGATGTGACGTCATAGGTGTCAATCCTGGAAAAGCGAAGTACCTATTGTGTTTACAAAACGACTCAATGTCTTCGTCTATAAACCCTGCTAGAAATTAGATAAATGATAATTGGTTAATTGATAGATACGGTGTAGTTAGATTTATTTTATGGAATTTGGATGGAAAATGAGTACAGGAAAGGGTTTAGGGAGGTTTTTTTTTAACATTCCCTGGACTTGACGCGGTTAATATAAGTAATATTCTAAAGGGTTTTATAACTTGAAATATGGTGGAATGCAAGACTGACCCTTCTGTGACTAAGGATATTTATATTAACAGTGTCAATTCTTTTGTTGGCATATTGAAGTATAAGGAAAAGATGGATTGTTTTAGCTGCATGTTCTTCCCCAAAAGGTACGGGTTTAAAATGTCTATGATTTACAATACCTATAATCACAGATCTGAGCCAATATTCTGGTGTCGAGGAATCAAAAATTGGACTTTCCTTGGCCTTTTCAAGAAGACTATATAAAAGTTTCAAAGGGACAGAGTAAAGTTTGGTGCGAATATGATGTAGACCTAACTTTTGATGTACATACTACGGTATGAATCAAAAGAGACATGATATATTAAAGGATTACTGAAAAACCGAGTCCGTGACTACGCTAACGTCTCTGTGTATGGTAAAAAGTTACATTCACATTGTTACACTGTGGACTCGAAAAATTCTCAACATTATCGACATTGTCATTGCAACCATAGGGTAAGACTGTCTCACATTTTATTCATTTGTTGAAGATGCTCAGATACACCCATTTTCATAAAAACCTGAAAACACTGCATTTCAGAAGCATATGTTTTTGATAAATGACCTTTCAAAGGATTTGTTTAAAGTTTCGATATTAAAACAAAGTAAGCGTTTGAATTTCTTTATTACGATATATTCTTTCGTCTCTTAACTTGTGTTAAGTAAACAGGTTTTATGATCGCAATAGCAGGATCATTTGATTACTACGCTCTACACTCTTTACAAACACATTGGATATTACATACTTGTAAAAATTATTTAAGTCCCCACGTGGTTTAGCTTTATCTATTTAAAGGTTAAAGGTTAGAACCGGTTTTTTAAATAAAATTGGCAATAAACAGGAAATTGCTGTAATCTGTTTCTTTTGTAAACTGTCCAGTGAAAAAATGTGTTTCCAGACCTTTCTGAAAGACTTTCATGATTTTCGACAGAAAAGGTTGGCTTAAGGGGGAATTAAAATAATGAAATATCTTTTCATAATTTACGGCAAAAATTAGACTAGCGATCGATACGCTGGTAATAAAAATAATGACTTCTACATTGACAAACCTTTGTTTTCCTTATATTGCTATTGCTATTAATGCGCACAGAGGATCTAACAGATTAAGAGAGATCGAATGAAGTACATTTCTACGTAATAGTAAGATCATATATTTACATCCACTGAATATTTTCTCCTTTATTTCTTAAGAAAACCCATTGCGCTAATCATGAACTACATTAGGCATGTCGCCTGTACAGATTTCTTGATCAGTGGCTGTTCCATCGATGAAACGTATAAAAACGTTCGCATCATTAATACAATAATTAATCTTTTTAATCTTACTTTAAACAATTATTTAAACAGATATAAATATAAACAATAAAATGTCTTTCTTTGTTTGTCATTACTAGAATTAACGGTCGCAGCTATTGCAGAAAAAAATTACATAACCCGCTTACGCGGGTTAAGTATTTTTTCTGCCACAGCTGCTTCCGTTAATTCCAGTAATAACAAACAAAGAAAGCATTTTATTGTTTAAATGAAGATTTCTCTTCATATGATCTTACTGACTTAGAACAGAACCTCAGCCAATCAATTGAATGGATTAAAAATAAACTCATCCCACGGCTGTATCATATTTAAGGCTCAAATTGACCGCTCCTTGTACATATCGAACACACGCAGTTTCAGAATGGACTCCCAACCCATTCAGGTTAGCACGGGATTATATAAAGTAGCTTGATTTACTGGGGAAATGGTATGGTGAAGATATCAAAGTTACTGAACTAATGAATACCTATGTAACAAGAATCATAATATCTATATTTTTGAAAAAATGATTGTGTTAAGATGATAAGGCCCTAGTCAGCAGGAGTGGGTATCGCTGTCTAATATCAAATAAAAATTTGATAAAATTTTGATTAAATCTGTCTTAAAAGACAAGGTTCGTCTCTGATATACATGACGATGGTTGTATTTTCAAGAACAAGTGCAGTAGGTCGGTAGGGGATATTTGCTATCCCATGCCACCTGAACCCGCCTCTAATGTTTTTAGAGATAGGTGTTTGCTTTGTACTATGTTTATATTGTTTCAATAGACTTCTGACCTTTAAAAAAATTGAATGCAAAAAGTCAATCGATATTCGATATAATAGAAAAATTACTTGCAAACAAGGTCATTGAGCCCACTTTCAAAATTTATTATTATTATGACTCTTTGCTTGAACCTGCCTTTTTTTCGTTAAAAGTGTTGTTCAAAAGTGGAATAGTTGTTAATCAAATATTATGTTGGTTGTGAGTGATAAGATTAATAAATGTCAAAAATATTAAGAAATTTTAACTTTTCAGGATGTTCAAAATCCAATATCTCTAAAAAAATTTTAAAAAGTCTGTATAACATTTTGCCTTTTTCAATCCATTTATTGTGGAATTTTGTTGATATCATCTGTCCTTCAATGCGTAGTGATTAACCGCTGAAACAGAAAATAACAAAATGCCTGTCTTCAGACAATCCAATTTATTCCAGAGAATTCATTACATGAGTTTAAATCCAGAGAAACTCATCCGGGCATAAACGTTGCTTTCCAGATATTTTCCTCCATGAGATGGCCCGACTCTTGTATACACTACATCTCCTTTCTTCAAATTCAGTATGGTTAAAGTAGAAGAGGAATCCCTGTCGTCATGGCTACCCGAATCAGCAAGTGCCATATCTTTAACGACTCCATTCTTAACTAGTTCTATGACGCCCCATGATCTATCGTAAGAAACGATTGTTGTGTGTATGACGTAAACACCACTTTCTGGAACTGTGAACTTTCCCGACTTGACGTCATATCCGTTTCCAATGTTCGTCTCAACACGGTCATAAACAAATATTTTGTGCTTGGATAGTGTATTCACCTGGATGTTATTCGACATGTAGGCATAAAATGCAATTTGTTGACCTGAATTGAAAAAAAAGAAAGAAATATGTATTACAATCTATCTTGATTAATTATTCATTCTCGTAATAACAGCTGAAAAGTATGGCATCTATAATGCCGATATCTCGAATACCATGGATAAAATGAAATGATTTTGAAGTGTCAACCCTTTATTACTAAAGTATTTGACTCCAAAGATTTCAATTCATTTTTCCTCTAGCCAATTAGAGTTACTAAGATTCGACTCTAGGTGCTCGAACATGAAATATATGGAGATAATGATCAGTTTTCAAGCTCAAAAGTCTATTAATTAAACAATAAAACGTAGGAGCAGAGCAAACATGGTCCTCCGAAACATCAGGGATGGGATCAGGTGACATAGAGGAGTGAGCCGGTCACACCCGCCGTATGTTCCTTGTCATGATCGGAAAGAACGGGAAAATTCGTCATCAGTACGGTGTATAAATAATGGACTAACAATTGGTATGAAAAACGTCAGTCACCATTTGACTCAATGATAAATTGTATTTGCTGACAAGATCATTGAATTGACCATAGAACTTACGAAATGATGACTTTAAACGACACTGCTGATATTCTTGTCTAATCAAATTGTTTTTCAACAATTTACCTCTTTTTAGACATTGCACATACGTAGAGCATGCTCTTGTGTATCGAGTCAACTGAGAGATAAAAACTATGTATGCAGCTGATGAATGTATATTGCTGCATAAGTAAGGGAAGATGACGATTGAAAAGTTTTTCAAAATATAAAGTGCATAAAAGAAATCGATAAAAGCTTCAACAGTATACAAAAATCATGTTAATAAAATGATAAGACATGTAAATTATGAAGATTTTAAAAAGATTTCTTATAAGACCCTTATTTTATATACCAATTCCAGTTGATTGACTTCCTTTCCTTTGTCCACATAGACTACAGATTGTGTCTTCCATCTCCTTTCGGTCACATGAGTCATTGCTATTAGCAACGCCGACGAAAAGAAAGAAAAGCAACAACGTTGACAGTTTAATGTTTGAATGGGTAGCTAAACTTAAAACAGAGTGCGCATATCTCGAGTTTTGTCTTCCTCTTATATTAGATTTTAAAATCATAATGTCGTGATCAGATAAAGGATGAGGGATCTTATTTCAAATCAATCGTTACCATGCACAATTTATGATATCTGTTTCAATTTAATTTTCCCCTCAAAGATCAGATACTGTTTCTATTTCAGTCTCAACATACAGTATACTTTTTACTTTTTTTCAATTTTGGCAAGAAAAGTGTGTTTTTCTTTCTTTCAAAATAGTCTTTGGATTAAATTGTGGCTGTTTAAAAAAAGAATTTGCGACGAGAGCATAATTACGACGTTTTACTAAAACAATAAATTGTAATCGATCGAATGTGAAGTAGTGGTTTGTTCTGAAAATTGTAACCATCAGGTAAACATCAAAGAAATCTGGACTTGAGTATAGACAGGCCAGATTACAATGCTGTATTTTGTCGGACGACGTTAAATGCAAAAAGCCTTTTGTTATATTC
>NW_026937567.1:0-7909 GCF_032062105.1 Saccostrea cuccullata
TCCAGAAGTAGAATGAACGATAATGAGACATCACTTTGCAAAGTACTTTACTTTTTGTTATCACAAGATTAAGAAAATCTGTCATCATTTCTTTAGTTTCTTTTTTTTTTTTTACATAGTCCAACAATAACAGAATTGTATAATTTTACCTGTAGGTACATTGTGTTTGTGAGCAAGCATCATGAGGGATTCTGTAACTGGCCGTCCAAATATTCCTTCAACTGGAACTCTGGGGATGTGGGACCTAACAGAGATATTGTGGGTCAGTGGAACTGGTGCTCTGTAATATGTAATCTCACAAAGCAGGCTAGTTCACAAAGAACTAATGTTTTCTTATAATGTTTTGAATAGATCATGACTAGTAGACTTATGGAACATTAACTTATTAACGGTCATAATTTGTTGGAAAAAATGCCAAATTTTTTATCCAAGTGCAGCACATCAATATATTCTTCTTTAGTTTGAGAAATGGACATGAAAGATAAATAATACGTACACATTAAGACTTGTATTGGACACCAAAGTGTGTTTTTATTAGGGATGGGCAAAATTATTGATACATGTATTTCAGTATATTGCAGTACAAGGACAAAAATATCATATTGCAATACCTTTTTGTAATATCGGTACAACGTCAAAATGCTTAAACTAAGGAATTTTATCATTAAATATAAAAATAAATATAAGAAGAGTTGTTAAGAAGCCAAACAGTAAGAAAGACGCTATTTTATGGGTGTGTTCCGGAGCATAGCTTTAATAAAATCAACAAGATTTTTTTTCCTTTTGTTAATTCATCATAGTTATGTATGTTCTTCATATAAATTAAAGTTTTTTTTCATAAGAAAATGCCATTTTAATAATGTTGAAAATATTGCAATACAGTCGTTTGGCCAGTTCCGAATTTTGACTAGTTCGGAATAGTTATCAATTTAAGAGCAGATAATGAATAAATCCAATGGTGTAAAAATAAATTGTTATCTATGGTAGGAAGGCTTATTTATGAATGTTAGAATTATGTGAAGTTTTGATTTTTTGCCGTCAGTTTGTTTTCGTAATCATACTTGAAACAGTCGACATACTTTTACAAGGCAACAAATCTGAATCACCGCGACGCTTAATTAAGTCTGCAAAAAAAGCTCTGTAGATACATACATTTTTCACATAAGACAACGTTCCAGGTATCAAAAGTAAGTTTGATATGTACTCTAACATATACTAAAAATTTGTCAAAAATAAATGTTTAGAACACTGGAAGATATCGAAATATTTTCATGCTCTTATTTTACCAGTTCCGATTACCCATTTTAAACACTGTTATAAATTCACTCTTCATTGTTTTCTTCATTGTAAACTTGACTTATTATACCCCCGCTTGAAAACCAGGAAGAAGGGGTATGTAGTAATGGAATGTTTGTCCATTCATTTATCTGTACGTCGGTACGTCCGTCTCTCTGTATGTCAGTCCGTCTGATACGCTCTGGGGTATCCATTTCTTATCCACAACCTCTCTTCTGCCACTGAACGAAGTTTAATGAGGCTTCACAGAATTTAATGAGTTGTTCACAGAATCTTTCTTGAACAGTGACAAAATCAACCTATTTTATTTTTGGATCTGGCACATAATTTGGGCTCCCTGAGAAAACATAGATATTGCCATTCTTTGTAATATTGAAAGGTATATCCATCTCTTATCCGCAATCCTCCTATACCACTGAATACGATTTAATGAAACTTTCATGATTTTTTATCACATTGTGACCTTTTATTTTACTTTTTTGATCTGACACCTATCTTGGGTCTCCCGGAGCAAAACATGGATTTTGTCATAAATAATCATAAAGGAGGCTGGTAATTTATTAAAATGAGCTCAGTCAGTGCCCACAGTACCTCTAGTTTCTTTTCAACCTTTAGAAATACAAATAATTTATTGGTAAGCAATTCATTTAACTTTTCTTGCATGCCAATGGATAACGTCTTGGCGTCAGATTTTTTAATTTAGGGTTGAATTGAATAAGAATTTCTAGGTTATCCGGAACTCGTCGGCTTATTCGTAACTGGTAAGATGAACACCTTTTTTAACTTGCGAATTTTTCTTGGGGGGGGGGGGGGAAGGCTGAACTTTTCTTAAACAATATTTAATTCCACAATTCATTGAACTACGTTGACAAAAACTTAGATTTTGAATTAATGCCTCATATATTTATAGCACTGCCGAATCAGTTTGTTATTCGAAACTGGTCAAATAACTGTACATATTGCAATACAGTTAAAAATATCACAATATATCACAATACAAAATTTGTGGTCAATACCCAGCCCTAGTTTTTATTTAATTTAGAAACATGTATGTTGAATAAAACGTTCATTCATAAATACCTTTTCCAGGAGAATTAGCGGACTCAATAAAGAATAAGACTGATATTCATTTTGTCTGCACCATTTCTTATTTGAATGGTTTCATCCACTGTATCAGAAAGACAAGGCCAATAACTACACAGCACAGGACTTTGTCAGGGTAAGAACCAACAGAAGGGATATGACACAGAATTCTGCATCAGCAAGATTCTTGTTTCAGCACTTATGACTAACTCTAAGTCTACTTATAAATGTTATTATAACTTGTAAAGAAAAGGACAGCTACGTTTTGAATTCTAGAAATTGGAACATTTGCTTTTACAGTATGCACATTTCCATTTGAATTTCCTGTTTGTTGGTCTGCTCTATAGAACTTGCTGCACATGCTATAAATATGATACCCAGAACATTGATAAAAATTAATTACACTACACCAAATAAATCTTATTATAAATTTGATTGTTTTTTATCTTTTAGATTTTTTTTTTTGAGGAGTAGAATTTAATTTTCATTTTTGAACCATTACAGTAGACAAATAAATTTAGCACATGTATATAATTTTTGTTCACGTTTTATGCAGACAAAGACAATGCCAGAGCTGTATGAACTTGTTAACAGATATAAACCTGACGTTGTGTGGTCGGACGGAGACTGGGAAACAACAGACGTATACTGGAATGCTACACAGTTTCTGGCCTGGCTGTATAATGAAAGGTAAATAAACACCCCCACACCATAGAACGCTATCAATGCTACACAGTTTCTGGCCTGACTGTACAGTGAAAGGTAGGACCTCTCTTGAAAAACAGCACTCTTTGAAGTTTTATTGTTTCATGAAATGAAGAAGATGATTCTTGTAACTTTAGATATGTAAATCCAGTTATAAATACAGATCAGTTACTTTTTAATTCCTGTTCAGTAGACCAATAATTTTGTGAAGCTCATTTATTTCTTATTTTAAATATTCCTAGAAATTATAATGCCTTGGCAGATTGTAATAAGCTGAAGAATTCTTTGAGATATTAAGTAAATTTTTTTTCACCTGTTTCAGTCCAGTGAAAGACACAGTGGCTGTAAATGATCGATGGGGAAACAACATCAGGTGTAAACACGCAGGATTTTTGAATTGTGATGATAGATTTAATCCAGGTTTGTATAGCTAGATTAATACACTGTATACTTGTTTATAAGATGAGAAAAACATAAAGAAACCAGCACAAGAATTAACTCAGACTACTGCAGATATCAATAGAAGGAGACTTTCTTGTATAAATCTTAAAAAGTAGTTTAATATGGAAGTTGATTAAAGAAGAGGGGAAAGACGAGTGTATTTTTAATTTAATATTTTTAAAAAAATTTATTTATTTATTTAGGAAAACTACAAAAGAAAAAGTGGGAAAATGCGATGACCATTGACAAGTTTTCTTGGGGATACCGCAGAAGGGCAGTCATTTCTGACTATCTTACAATGAAGGACATAGCAAAAGTCATAGCTACAACAGTAAGGTCAGTCATAGAGTAGTTACAGAGTAGTGTCCCTTTATATAAGTATAACTGTTAGATCAGATAGGAAGTAGTTACAAAATAATGTCCGTTTAATTAACAACTGTTAGGTCAATCACACAGTTAACTCCCTTTACAGAGCTATACATGTAACTAGGACAGTTAAAGAGTTGTCACCCTAAATTTTGCTTTAACTGTTAGGTCAGCTACAGAGTTAGCCCCCCCCCCTTTTACATGGCCAGTTTATAAAGAGTTAGCTCCCTTTAAAGTGCTATTACTGTTAGGTTCAGTTAATAAGGTAGGTATAGAGTTAGCTCCCTTTACATGGCTTCAAGTACTAGTTCAGTTTATACAGAGTTAGCTCCCTTTACATTGCTTCATGTGCTAGTTCAGTTTATACAAAGTTAGCTCCCTTTACAAGTGCTAGTTCAGTTTATACAGAGATAGCTCCCTTTACACGTGCTAGTACAGTTTATACAGAGTTAGCTCCCTTTACACGTGCTAGTACAGTTTATACAGAGTTAGCTCCCTTTACACGTGCTAGGTCAGTTTATAAAGAGTTAGCTCCCTTTTCACGTGCTAGGTCAGTTTATACAGAGTTACATGTAGCTCCCTTTATACATGCTAGGTCAGTTTATACAGAGTTAGTTCCCTATACACATGCTAGTTCAGTTTATACAGAGTTAGCTCCCTTTTACATTGCTTAAAGTACTAGTTCAGTTTATACAGAGTTAGCTCCTTTACACAGCTAGGTCAGTTTATTTAAGAAATAAGGTATCATTTTTAAACATCTATCGGGATATAAATACGAGTACCAACCTGTATTTCTAGCTAGCCCGATAGATGTTTTAAAATGATACCTTAATATTACTTATATTTACATTTGTGACTTATCCATACTTTATCCTTGCCTGATTGTGACTTTTAATGTGTAAAACGCATTACGCACTGCTTTTAGTAGTGTTATATAAAGGAAAACATTTGCAAATGTAAATATACATAGTTAACTTCCTTTACATAGTTTAAATTGTTTGGTCAGTTTATGCAGTGTATAGAGTTAGCTCCCTTTATATACCTGGTAGTCAGTTTACAGTGATAGCTCCTTATATATACATGTAGCTTCAACTATTTAATCAGTTTCAAAGTAAGACCCTTATATAAAACTTAAATTATCAGGTTAGTTACAAAGATATGCCCCTGTACATTACTTCCTCTATTAAACAAGTGTGAGTGTAAGGGTTCCTTTGCTGACTCTGTTTGTTAAAACTACTTTTGTTAATTATTCCCTGCAAAGAAGTTTGACTGGATAAACATGTACTGATAGTAATATGCTTTTGAGCATAAAAGGAAGTATTGGTGTTAATTCATGCTGTTTTCATCAATCAAGGAGTCATTTTCATATTTACTGTTGATAGGATGATCATCTAGATTATATGAAGATGATAACCAAGTGATAATGTAATCTGCAAGTACTAGCAGATTAATTTGTTAAGATATAAAATTTTTGGAGATTAATGTCAAAAACAATGACATACTGGTATGTTCAAAACAGATAATCCTGAAGAAGTAAATACATGTAGGGAATATAATATCCATTCAATAATATTTTAATGTTGTTTTCTACTAGTTGTGGAGGAAATGTGCTCATTAACATAGGGCCCACACATGATGGGAGGATAGCACCTGTGTTTGAGGAGAGACTGAAACAAATGGGTCAATGGTTGGGGGTCAATGGAGAGGCCATCTACGAATCTGTGCCCTGGAGTCACCAGAATGATACCATCACCCCAGATGTATGGTAGGCATCAGAATAATTCGCCAGTATTTAAGTTCATACAGATCTATTTACACCCCTGCTCCAAGGATAGGTATACTGTTTTACCCTTGTGTGTCTGTCTGTCTGTCCGTGTAGCTCTGTGTCCGTGTGTCCGTCCGAAACAAATTTTCGTCGCAGTTTTCTCAGCAACTACTCATCGTAGATGCTTGAAATTTTAACACAATCTTCTCTGAGGCATGCCATATGGTGGGATACATTTTCATTCAAATCCGATGTCAACTTCCTGTTTGTCCGTGCGTCTGTCCTTTTCATACATAACAAATTTTCGTCGCAGTTTTCTCAGCAACTGCTCATCGTAGATGCTTGAAATTTTAACACAATCTTTTCTGAGACATGCCATATGGTGGGATTTATTTTCGTTTAAATCTGATGTCAACTTTCTGTTTGTCTGTGCGTCTGTCCGTTTCATGCATAACAAATTTTCGTCGCAGTTTTCTCAGCAACTACCCAACGTAGATGCTTGAAATTTTAACACAATCTTCTCTGAGGCATGCCATATGGTGGGATACATTTTCATTCAAATCCAATGTCAACTTCCTGTTTGTCCGTGCGTCTGTCCGTTTCATACATAACAAATTTTCGTCGCAGTTTTCTCAGCAACTACTCATCGTAGATGCTTGAAATTTTGATACAATCTTTTTTAAGGCATGCCATATTGTAATATACATTTTTGTTCAAATCCGATGTCAACTTCCTGTTTGTCTGTGTGTCTGTCAGTTTCATACATAAATTTTCGATGAAGTTTTCTCAGCAACTACTCATCACAGATGCTTGAAATTTTAACACAATCTTCTCTGAGGCATGCCATATGTTGGGATATATATATTTTTATTCAAATCCGATGTCAACTTCCTGTTTCTTTGTGTGACTGTCCTTTTCATACATAAAAAAAAATTGTCGCAGTTTTCTCATTAGCTATATTCATAGCAGATGCTTAAAATTTTATTACACTCTTAGTTGAGGCATGCCATATGGTGGAATTAATTTTGATATGTATCTGATGTCAACTTCATATTTTTCTGTGCATCTGCCTGTAATTGAACTTGTCAGCCACCTCAGCCCAAGGCTCAAGTGAGCTTTTCTGATCAAAATTTGTCCGTTGTCTGTCGTCGTTGTCGTTGTTGTCGTTGTCGTCGTAAACTTTTCACATTTTCATCTTCTTCTCAAGAACCACTGGGCCAATTTCAACCAAACTTGGCACAAAGTATCCTTGGGTGAAGGGGATTCAAGTTTGTTGAAATGAAGGGCCACGCCCTTTTCCAAGGGGAGATAATCATGAATTAGAGAAAAATTATTGGCATTTTTAAAAAATGTTCTTCTCAAAAACCACTGGGCCAGGAAAGATGAAACTCATGTGGAATCATCCTCAGGTAGTGTAGATTCAAGTTTGTTCAAGTCATGACCCCGGGGGGTAGGGCGGGGCCAAAATGGCCGATCAAAGTTTTACATAGGAATATATAGGAAAAATCTTTAAAAATCTTCTTCTCAAGAACCACTGGGCCAGGAAAGTAGAAACTCATGTGGAAACATCCTCAGGTAGTATAGATTCAAGTTTGTTCAAGTCATGACCCCCGGGGGTAGGGCGGGGCCAAAATGGCCGATCAAAGTTTTACATAGGAATATATAGGAAAAATCTTTAAAAATCTTCTTCTCAAGAACCACTGGGCCAGGAAAGATGAAACTCATGTGGAATCATCCTCAGGTAGTGTAGATTCAAGTTTGTTCAAGTCATGACCCCCGGGGGTAGGGCGGGGCCAAAATGGCCGATCAAAGTTTTACATAGGAATATATATGAAAAATCTTTAAAAATCTTTTTCTCAAGAACCACTGGGCCAGGAAAGATGAAACTCATGTGGAATCATCCTCCGGTATTGTAGATTTAAATTTGTTCAAGTCATTTCCCCTGGGGGTAGGGCGGGGCCAAAATGGCCGACCAAAGTTTTACATAGAAATATATAGGGAAACCTTTTTAAATCTTCTTTTCAAGTACTACAAAGCCAGGATTAGTTATATTTGTATGGAATCATCCTCAGGTAATGTAGATTCTAGTTAGTTCAAATTATGATCCCCTTGGGGGTTAAAATTCAAGCCCCCCCCCCACCCCCCCAACTTAAGTTAACTTTCAGCTTTTTCCTAGCTGATGTGCTCAGGTGAGCGCTGTGGCCCCTGGGCCTCTTGTGTATATTAACATGATAGTGCTTATTTACATCAGAG
>NW_026937568.1:0-8014 GCF_032062105.1 Saccostrea cuccullata
GGAGGACCTTCTACTGATTCTGTTGGTAAAGATTATTATTCTTTTTTTCTTCTTGTTCTGAGATTCGCAACTTTGAGGCCTCATTTCTCACTCATTTCTCAACGGATTTCGCTCAAATTTTCAGACGTTATAGACGTTAATAAACTCTATCAGAATGCTGTCCAAAATTTCAGAAAAGCACTTCCGGTTTTGAGTTATTTCCCTTTAAACGAAATTTATAGGCTGTCGTTTCCAGACAAAGGCTCAGAGACGGCTAAAGCTGGAGCAGAAATTCTACTGATTTTAGATAATAGAAGGATTGAAGTTGTGCACATCGGTTTTTGTTTTTTGATTTCTCTATTCAAAATGGCGCTATATAGGGGTCAAAAATTAGAATGCTTAAAAGAACCAGAAATTACTCATATTTTGCTTTTTGTCTTCTAAACTAAAAATATTTTGTTAAAATATATAGAATATAATTTGTGCAGAATTAGATGATCTTTCAAAAGATATGTCGGAAAAAGGGCTGACCCCTAAATTAAGGGATCTTGAGGGGCCAAAAGTTTTTCCCAGATATCTCAAAAAGTATTGAGAATTTGTTATACATCAAAGAAGCAAAGTTGTTGAAAATGTCAAGCTTAATCTAATGGAGTCGTCAAAATATGTCCAGCGTCGTCACTTCCGGCCAAACCGGAAGTAGTCGGAAAACGCATATTTTTGCCGTTTTTGACAAGTTTTTGGGTAACATATGTCTCTGGGAGCTTAAAAATTAATTTTCCGTGCGTTGTCGTCACTTCTGGTCAAACCGGAAGTAGCAAAAAATGGCTTATTTTTGCATTAATTAACATAGCTTTAGAGGATTCAAAGCATTTTAGGGCGTTATTTCTCATTTTTGTTAAAAATGAAAGCTACTTCCGGTCAAACAGGACGGAAGACCTACTCGTTGCTTTGCAACGAGCTTTGCTCTAGTTACATTTATTGTTTTAAAACTTACCCAGGGTCTTCCCTAACAATTGAATAGTGGGAATGGGGCATAAAAAAAAGTAGAAAGGGGTAGGGATTGGTATTGCCAAAAATTTCGTGTCGCGATATATCACGATTTTTTCCCACAATATCTCGATAATATCATGATATTTTTAAAAGCAGTTTTTACCATGATTTTATATGAAAAGTCATTATTTTTCTTAAAAAACATGCTAGAAAAACAAATTTTACTTTCTTGAAATTTTTATATACTTAAAATCAATTATGTTTGGACGGTAAGATGCCGTTCTTTTCACTTTTTACAACATTTTTTATACCCCCCGCAAACGAAGTTTAGGGGGGGTATATTGGAATCACCATGTCCGTCTGTCCGTCCGTCTGTCTGTCTGTCTGTCTGTAGACGAG
The DNA here is from genome assembly GCF_032062105.1 of Saccostrea cuccullata. Taxonomy (NCBI): domain Eukaryota; kingdom Metazoa; phylum Mollusca; class Bivalvia; order Ostreida; family Ostreidae; genus Saccostrea; species Saccostrea cuccullata. The sequence continues at coordinate 1,369 of NW_026937568.1, forward strand.
ATTTTGTCCGGACCATTACTCAGAAACTATTGGAAGGATTTGTCTTAAAATTTGTACACATATTATTCACCATATGAAGTTGTGCACCTGATATTTTCATCTCGATTCAATTATTATTTTGAATTTTACAGGTGTTTTTTCATTTTTATTTTGTGGTTTTGTCTGGACTGTTTCTCAGAAACTATTGCAAGGATTAATCTGAAAATTTGTACACTTATTATTCACCATATGAAGGTGTGCACCTGGAATTTTCAACTCTTTTTGTTAATTTTTTTGCATTTTACAGGTTTTATTTTTTATTTTAATTGACTTGTTCATTTTGGGCTCATGTATAAGGTTTGAGATATAGAATCTAGAGTATCTGTTCAAAAATACTACTGCTTAAAACTACTCATAAAAACTTAAAAAAAAGAAACATCATCAAGTGTTAAAAACAGTTTTTACATTGCACAGAAGATAATGTAATTTCATTTGTCTCTTGGGAATAATGACTGGACATGCATCCAGTTAAAGATAAATTAATGAGTTTGGTGTTGGAAGTTGTTAAGGCATATCTCTTATCAAGCGTGTGTGTTATCTAATCTCCAGGGAATAAGGCACAAGAATTAAAGATTTCTCTTCTCTTATTCTCTTAATTGTAATTTATTGTCTGTCAAAGCACTTCATTACTGGATGACCAGCTCTTTATTTTCAAAATGCATTTCAAATTGATATATCAAGATTAATTTGATTTTGTATAATGGTTTTTTTTCAACAATCAGTTTGCAGAGTGACATAACACATAATTGCAATATATTTTTTTAATGCAGAAATAAAAAAAAATAAAATGAAAAAATAAAAAAAAAATGTTACAATGGAATTAAATTGTATTAGTATTGATGTTTCATTTGGTTGCACCTTTGTTTCATTCATTAAGAAACATGATGAGCAATAATATTTCACTGCAAATATTTGTAAGTAAATTGTGAACACCTCTAGATCCATACAGTATTTTTGAATTGGCACCTTCTCTGAAAAACCCAGCGGGGGGTATTTGTCCCTATTGGACAGTTCTAGTTATACTTTCTGTAATTGTAATTTGAAAGATAGAACAAATAAATGAATAATTTCGGGACTTTATAATATGTACCTAAAGACCGGTATTTAGGTCTCCGTATCACAATACGTATCGCAAAAAAAAAACGTGATATACCGGTATACTGATAAAATCGCACATACCTAGAAAGGGGTCTGGGGTTCATCCTCTAAAAATTGAAGGAGAATCCAAGAAAAACCATAAGGGATTGTTATAGTCAGGGAAATTACCCCTACACACTGGTGTAAGGGACAACCCTGCTGACCATTATAACACATACCATCATAACATTTACCATTACATGTATTACATTTACCATTACTACAATACACTTACAATCCAGGGGAACAAGAGACAAGTAGAGATCAAGTAAACAGTCTTTACACTAACATTTACTATTGTTACACTTCACGTTATTACACTTACCATTATGATTAAACTAATCTAATTCTTCAAGACTCATTTTATGGTATTATTATCATCTGAGTCATTGTAAGGATTTTTTTCAGCAATGCATACAGATCTCTAAAATTTCAAAATATTTTTCTAACTGGCTTTAAATTTTGTACAATAGGAAAAAATTCCTGGTTTGCAGTGGCAGTCCATATTCCTCTGTCACCAAAGCAAGCTTCTACAATGAACATGAGGTTGTGAATCGAGAATTTTCCAAATTCACCATTGATCCTACTGACTGGTAGACAACACGGACCACAGAAACTGATGTAGACTGCACATTCTATTGTTTGGAGTGACATTTTCACAAATAGTCTTTCACAATTTTTTTGTTAATATTTATATTTTTATACGTTAATCAGTATTATATAAGTCATGTTGGTATTTTTTAGGGCTTGTTTTTCATGTTTTTCATGTTTTGTATATACATGCATTTTGTTTGTTTTTCCAGTTCAAGTGATTAAATCAGTATTCTCTTTTTAATTTCAGAATTTCAGAATTTTTTCTCGTTAGTTTATTGGCTTTGCTTTTTTTTATACACATATTCATGCTTTTTGTATGTCATATTGGTTGGTGTTTTTAAAATAAAAAAAGGTTAATATAAAGTCTCTTCATATTCATTTTTTGTTCTAAATTTAATTGCTGAGGATTTAGGCCATTCTGCCCTCCTCCTGTTAATTCCTTTTCCAGAGAAAAAGAGGTGGGGGTGTATACATAGGGGAAGGAACTTCCATTTGTGAGATGTTATGGCAAAACCTTGTAGGGAGAGGGCTAAAATAGGCTTTGCCTGCTGCCCAATCCCATTCACTTTGTGTGAATAAAATTTTGTATAAATAAACAGCAAAGTATGAATATAATTACAGTAAAGCCTCATTATCTGTAAGTCAGTGTTACGGATTCAAGGAATCAGGATATTGAGGGCTTTGACTTACCTATGGTATCAGAGATTGTGATGTTTGAGAAACTGACATTCAACTGTATTTAGGCGATATCTGTTCCATATTTGATTTACTCGATGAAGTGTTCTATCTATCATGGCCATATGAACGATAATGAAAAGTTGAAGCAAGCAAATTCTAAGAATGATGGTCACCTTCTTTTAATTTGGTGTCTAAGTGGTTGAGATTTTTAAAATTGTTTGTGGCATATTGTAACTGTCTTGTTTGTCCGTCCTTCCATCTCCTAGGTCAAGGTCATGAAGTCAAAAATGATATACCTGGGACGTGAATGAAGTTGTTTTATGCAGGAAATTATTAAATGTAAGAACCATATCTTCTCTCATTCAAAAGTTATCACCAATGTATTTTTAAACCAGAAGTCTATGTCAAGACTGTAGCTCAACTTGTTTGTACTTATAACAAAGGAAGAGAACAGCAGCAATTGAGACTTACACAAGCAATAAATAAAAATCATGATCGATCCTTGATTATAAAGTCTCTTTAAGTCTCTTTTTATGACAAGATTGCTACAGTAACTGTACATGTAGCAGCAGCTTTTAATAAAATTTTACAGAATTTTTCAGTTTTGGTTACCATGGCAACATCATTCATCAAAATCAAAAACACAAAACTGACAATAATGTATCTTATTGTAGTCTACTTACATGCCACATTATATTATAATCAGAATAAAACTGTATTTTGAGTAGCATTTTGAAAGTATTTCACAGAATTTTCTATTTTTGGTAACCATGGCAACACCATTCATCGGTCTCAAAAACCAATAAAAAATTCTATTTTTAGTAACCACGGCAACACCGCTCATCTAAATCAAAATCCGATACAAAGAATTATGTATCTTAAATTAGTCTACTTGTGTATCAAGTTATTTAAGGAATCACTGTCTAGTTAGTATAGTATGCCAGGGCATCAACAATAGTGGGAAACATGGGATGATTTGCATAACGGGCGAAGCCCGTTATCACAAGCACTTGTTTCGTATACTAGGTAGGGGGGACCCCGTATACGAAACAAGTGCCTGTGCCCGTTATGCATAAATTATCCCATGTTTCCCACTATTGTTGATGTCCCTGGCAAACTCTCATAACTAGACAGTGATTCCTTATATTTCCATTTCATTGAATAAAATTGTAGATTTATACTTTAAAAATGCAGACATAGATTTAAATTACACGAGGATTCGCATGCCAATTTCTATAGTCCTCGCCCACTGACGTCAAACATAACGGCAGCCGCACGAGATTTTCATGCATATTTGGCCTCCTTAGCTCCTGACCTATTGACCTGTCTAATTTACATTCCGGTAGAATTTTCAAGAAATTAACTCCGCTAACTTTCAAAGAGTTATCACAGAGAGAAAAATTAGAAATGGAAATATTTTGAAATCAAACCAAAACTGTAGGAGGAGTAGCATTTCGAAAAATTGTTTACAGACAGACAGACGGGCGGACGACGGACACATTACCATCGCATAAGCTCTTCTGGTCTCTGACCAGTAGAGCTAAAAATGAATAAAGGAATGTAGGTTAAATTAAGATTTAAAAAGATCAAAGTCATGAGATCAAAATTGGTGTTTATTCGGAAAGGTCTAAAAAAAGGCGATGCACATGTCAAATATATTGAATGTCTATCTTCTCTCATTCCAACGTTATCAGCTTTGTTAAAAAAACTATCAAACTCAATCGCAAACTTATTTTCAAAGGTAATGCACTTTTCAAGTATAAATCCTCTGTCTTTACTCATTTTAAAGTAATCAAATCAAGATCTATTTTAGAATTTTGAAAATTAGGTCAAATGTCAAGGTCAAGGTGTAAAAAGTCTCTAAGCAGTATGTTTTGAAACGTCTTGCCATAAATAATGTGCATTTAAAATATGAATGGTCTTTCTTCTTTCATTGAAAAATTGTTAACATTGATGTTAATATTCGAAAAGATCTTGTCACGGATTACGTACAGGAGAAGTATGAAAGTCCCATCTTTCCCCATTCAAAAGTTATGAGCAAAGAAAGTTTTTGTGGCAGAATTCATTATAGCTGCAGACCTGTAGCGTTATGGTTTTACATGTATATACATGTAGTAGTCATTGACCATAACAAAGACTACTATATAAAACCATAACGCTACAGATATGCAGCTAAATTCATTACAAATGAAGGAGATTTCATATGTCCCCTCGCAAAAAGCGATAGCCAACAAGTTGGTTTTCATGCCTGCCAAAAATTTTAAAGAAAGAAATCATAGATATCCAAAAGCATCAGTTTTTATTTTTAGTTAGAATGACAAACATCCATTTGTGAAATATCTTTAAAAAACACAAATATATAAGATGAGTTTCTTTATTAATTTTTTGGATATTGACCGAAGTATACATATAATTGAAAAAGCGACTTTTTTTCAACTAAAAAATAGCAAATTTTAATAAAGTCTAAATTAAAACAAATATGACTTCATCGTTCATGCGACATACAGTTTTATTCTCTTTCTTAAAGTACACCTAAAAATTGTCTTGTATACGATATACCCGGTATATCCAGGACAGTCTCGTTCCATCACTGTGTCAATTTCTCGCCATTGTCCCCGGATGGGAGGGATCCACACTGGTTTCATATCTTCTTCACCAAACAGCTCCTAGAGACCATGTCATGGAGTATCACAGATAATAAAGAAAGTCTTTGTATGTTAATCCAAAGATGAGATTTATAGCTGTAATAGGACTTTTACTTTTAGCTCTAGTGTCTTGTGCAGCAACCATTGATCATGCTGACTTTATTCTTAAATCTAACAGGTAAGATATGTTCAGAATACAATACATTTTCACTTGTCAAAAAAATAAAACAGTAAAAGAGGTCGCGGTTTTATAATTAAGAAATCAATGTAATAAAGGATATGGGTGAACTTAGCGTGCAGAAAGCCCAATAGCTTCAGATATATAAGAATATCATATTCAAATTGTGAATTTAGTATTTAAGTAAAGTTCTCATCATTGATTTTTATAAAATCATGAGGAACAAAAAGTTTTGAGGAACATTTTTCGTTAAAATTTATTCTTTTATAATAAAAAAAAATAATGTGGTATCTACTGGGTTCGAACCGTGGCAAAAAAATCTTGAGCTGCATTCTCTTTTGAGACCAGCACGCTAACCACTACGCACAAGTCCTGATGAAGTGTGGCATTCAAATCATGTTTGTGATATGGCCATTGACTTAAGGGACTTCTAGTATTTCTCGAAAAGATACGAAAGTTATGTCATAAAATTAGATTTTTAAGGGATTGTGGGTCTTTGCTCCATAATTTTGGAAACCAAAATATGTATGTTTTATGCCAACTTTGAGGACTACCTTTCAAAAAAAATGGAGAGAAGACCCACTCATAACGAAAAATAGTGTTATAGTGTGAAAAAATGACTCGTTTTGTCCTCTTTCGTGTGTGTATAATATTTCATAGGCAAATAACTTCAATCTTCATGAGATTTGTGCAAGTGGTAGAGATTTTACATAAAGTATACTTAAATGTTAGAAGAAAAATTAAGGAAAATTTTGATATAATTGAGATTTAATTTTTCACCTTCATGTTTGTCGCGCTATGGGCTTATCTCACGTCATGTTCACCCATCTCCTTTTGAAGAAAATCTCTCGAAATATTCTTTGCAAAGATGTATTTTCTCACGATAAACAATCTTTCTAGGAATATTGCATGTGTCCTTAATTGCATGAGTCTTAAAAATCTGTTTGTCTGGATTTTATAGATTTCCAGAGGATGACCGTTTTGCACCACCTATAGGAAATGGATTTGTAGCCACAAATGTCTTCAGTGACGCAATATACGTTGATGGAGTCTTCAATGGCTACCGCGAAGACAGCCACCGAGCCAGGATCCCTTCTACCACGTCTATCCGTGTCACGAGTGACGTCATTTCCGAAAAATATAGTCTGGATATGTGGAATGGTAACTTATAATTATGTCAGAATGTAGATCGAGATAATTTCCCAAAACTTAAGCTCCTCGGCCAGGTTTTGAATAATACAGTTAACTGGAAAGATATACACATGTAATTAACGTTTACAAGATAAATATTTTGTTTGCAGGTGTTTTTATTCATCATTCCAACCTGACAGATTGTGAGGTGGAAGCTAAATACTTCGCTCACAGGTTGTTCTCC
>NW_026937569.1:0-7985 GCF_032062105.1 Saccostrea cuccullata
TGGCAAACGTTTCAAGATATTTATCTTTTAATGTATTCAGTATCAACAATCTACTCTGTAATGACAGATAATAACCTTTTAATAATAATCGTAGTCAAAATGCAATATACCTTGTTGTTCCCCGCTTTCGCGAAAGCGAGGGGACATTAAATCTCATTCGTCTGTCCGTCTGTCTGTCAGTCTGTCTAGCTGTCCGTCACAAAAACTTTAACCTTGCCCATAACTTTTGATTTGGTGGTGTAATGACTTTCATATTTCACATGTGTATTCCTTGTGTGTGGACCTTTCTTTGGATACCACCAAATTTGACCTTTTGACCTTGACCTTGGAGTTTGACCCATTTTAACACAAGAATTCCAAAATTTTACTTTGGCCACAACTTCTGAATGGTAAGTAAAAGGACTTTCCTATTTCACATATGTATTTCTAGTGACAAGACCTTTCATTGGATGCCAAGATCCTTGACATTTTGACCTTGGAGATTTATGTACTTATGAAAAAACTTTATCCTTGACCATAACTTTTGAAAGTTGAGCTAGGGCTTTTGTACTTCACATATGTAATTCTTTGTGGCAAGACCTTTCATTGGATACCAACAACTTTGACCTTTGTCCATGACATTGGAGATTTACGTACTTATGAAAATCTTTAACTTTGACCAAAACTTTTGAACAGTAAGGGCTAGGGCTTTTGTACTTCACATATGCAATCCTTGTTAAAAGACCTCTCATTCGATACCAAGAACTTTTACCCTTTGACCTTGGAGTTTGAACTACTTTTTAAAAACTTTAACCTTGGTCACAACTTTTGAACGGTTGATACTAGGACTTTCATTTTTCATATATGTATTCTTTGTGGCAAGACCTTTCATTGGATACCAACAACTTTGACATTTTGAACTTGACCTTGGAGATTTACGTACTAATGAAAAAAATTAATGTTGACCATATATTTTGAACGGTAAGGGCTAGGGCTTTCGTACTTCACATATGTAATCCTTGTTAAAAGACCTTTCGTTCGATACCAAGAACTTTTACCCTTTGACCTTGACCTTGGAGTTTGACCTACTTTTCAAAAACGTTGACCTTTGTCACAACTTTTGAACAGTACATACTTGGACTTTAATATATTTTACATATGTATTCTTTATGGCAAGACCTTTCTTTTGATATCAACAACCTTGACCTTTTGACCTTGACCTTGAAGATTTATTGAACATATGAAAAAAACTTTAACCTTAACCATAACTTTTGGATGGTAAGGGCTAGGGCTTTCATACTGCACATAAGTAATCCTTTTCATCGGATACCTAAAACTTTGACCCTTTGACCTTGACATTGGAGTTCAGTGGTGATTTTTAAATAAATGAAATACATGAACATGTATGATAGGGTGTTTATATTACACAAAACATGTCATAAAAATGACATCTCTTCCACAAAGACACCGAAAGCGGGGGACCACAATTCCATGAATTTGCTTGTTGTCTATGATTTTCCTTGAAATCTTGAAAATTGATTTATGTGTTAGACGTGATTATAATGCAAACAGGTCAACTTAATTGATCCGTAGTGCTACAAGACGCGCACTGATCCCCATTTCTTTGTTTGGATTTTTTTTTATTAAGCTATGTGTGTAGATTCTAAAGGTCAGTTTTAAAAAACTATGGGATAAGTAACTAACACATGTAAATACTGATACCCGATAGACGTTGTCATGATGACAAGTCGAGAGATACTCTCCTATACTATTTATCACTATGATAACACCCATCGGACGTCTGCTTAACACCCAACAACATGATAACATGTATATGAAGTAACTACAACAAATGTGAGGATATTTATATTTGATTTATGAAAGTTTTTTTTTTAAATAAACGAGTCTTTTATCAGAGACTGTTGCTTGATGACAATCATGAAATCACAAAAATCATCAGCTGATATTTAGGGCGGGAAAAACTAGACTACTATTCAAACCGTTTCAACCAACTTTTTGAGAAATAATTGTTTGTTTTTTTTTCATTTACGAGGGTTGTCCAAAAAGTTCGTTGACAATGACGTTTTTGTGAAAATAAATGATGATATATAAATCTGTTGTGTATCAAAATATTTCTTATGAAAAAACAAGACAGACTGATTTAATTTTTTATTGGTGGAACGTAATTTTTGGGTAAAAATTGAAGTCTTTAAAGATTGTACACGGTGTGCACGGACCAAGGTTAAAATGACATAAACTCTGATATAAAGTGTTCAGATTAAAATGATTATTTTCTATATAAAACAAATAAAAAATTCATAAAAATTTTATGTAAGACAAATAAAGAGGCTATAATCATTTTTTTGATATCTTAAGTATCGCTTACTATTTAGACAGTACAAATTCTAAACAAAAACCCTAACAAATATGTGTCAAAACTCGACAAAAAAAAAAAAAAAAAAAACAACGTTGGCCCACCCCCCATGGCAGCGTCAGATAAAAAAAAGTTTTAATACAATTGAAACGACGTAAGAGACAAAATATTTGTTAAAACACCTCAAAATTATTGAAATATATTTAGTGTATCAACTTGAGATTGGTATATATGATTTTTGAACGGTGTGTACAGATTCGAAGACTCTACACAAATTTAAAAACACATGTAATTTACTGAAAATGGAGATTTCTATTCATGACATTCTTATAAATCTAGCGCAGGGTCGGACTGGACTTTGTAGTTTGTGTATACAAACTTTTTATTTAGATGACGCTCGTAAATTTTTGTGCATTGTTTTGAATTTTAAAAAAAATTAATAGATTATACTCTATTCTTAAAGATTATTGATGCCACCTGGAAGTGCATAGCGCCTTAAAAAAGAAATTTAGTGTGTATCCTTGAACATGTGTTAATTCAAAATCCAAATGTTTGACGTTATAATGAAATAAGCTTAACCTCAGATTAGTCCGTGTGCACAATCTGTGATCTTTAATTAAAGACCCCGATTTTTACAGAAATATTAAGTTTTATTAATAAAAATTAAATCATTCTGACTTGGTTTTTCATTCGAAATATTTAAATATACAAAAGATGTATATAGAACCATTTATTTTGACAAAAACGTCATTGTCCACGAACTTTTTGGACAACCTTCGTACATGCATTTTATTAAAGTTTTGAAAATTGTTCATTAGGTTTTTTTTAAACCATTACTAGACGGTGATTCCATATTTCCATTTATATGTAAAATAAAATTGTACATATAAATCAACAAAAATATTGTGTAATATATATGAAAATTAACGATCTCTCACATGTCAATATCAATTGTTCAGGCCCGATGACGTCAAACAAAAAGACAGCTGCACGGGATTTACATAATAGGACCTTGACCTTTCACTTTGCGAAAGAGGTAAAGCCACGAACCATCATATTTGGCCCTGTGTTTTTCACGAAAATCGAGTTTCTGTTCATGGCAGGTATTATACGTTAATTATTAGAGGACAACATACTTCTTTTCCTTACGTAACTCATTTTATTAAATAATGCGCTGTTAGGCACGTGCAATGGTTTGAAGATGCGACGGTTTCATAAAAACGTTAAAAAAAAATGCCGATTTTTCGACAGATTTTCCCAAAATTAAGTGTGGCCACAGTAAAGAACAACTTTCATACTTACCATATGTATAGATATTGCTGATACGAATCTACACGCTTAAGGTCAAGATCTAGTAAATGAAAGGTGCCTACAGATTTATCAAATTTGAGGAATAAATTCCTTTTTTTATGCTTTACAATTTTAGCCTGGTCAAATAAGGTGTTTCGGGGTATAATTTGTAGGTTAACAAGATGAAAAACTGTATTTTAAACTGTCATTTTCATTGAAAAATTAAGAAAACCAGTCATGAATATTGGAGTTTTTTTCATATTCGACAAAGGAAATATATCCAGATTGCCTACAGTCTCCCAGAAAACGGTAATTAGTATGTTTATGGCCTCTTCTTTAAATCAATATCAAATTTAATATAGGTATCCGGCTTATTTTTCATATGATTTCAAATTGAATGTCATGAAAATACCCTATTTTCTACATAATTCTGCTAAAGTCATAAAGTACGGGAAAAAGAGAGTTAAAATTGATTATGACGTCATAATGGATCTAGCACCAAAAAATTAGTCTAAAGCTATTTACTAGATCTTGACCTTAATATAATCGTTGTTCATATGTGTGGCCAATATGAAATATGCCTTTACATTTAAATTTTGATGTCGCAAAGATTCACCAGTTTTGTTAAACATTCGTTAATATTTGGTTTATATAACAATAGTTGTTTAAAAATTACACACAATATATTAAAAAAATAATCAGTAGTTCGTTTGAAACCAAATTTGTGGAGAGGCATGATCTTCGATTTATATTATCTGAATTCAAAACTCAAAAAAACATACAAGTTACATTTCTCTTCGTCAGTCTTTGAACATGACGTTAAAAGTAATACAAATACGTCAATTGTGACGTCATAAAGACTGTAATTATTTTAGACGGGAATTGATTTTATTTTCAAGATGAATCACTTAAACTTTACTCGATATCATTTAATTACATGTATTGACAGAGGTCTATTTCTATTATCTCCAATTTCACCCCCTTTCAATCGCCTGTTTTCGTTTTAAAGCTGTACACTATCTTCGTTGTAATTAACAAATTGAAAAAATGGACCTCCCCCCTTTTTCTGGATCCATATCACTGTGAAAACATGGAATATCATAATCACATCTGTCCTTCGTTATACAAGCAAAATAATATTGTGCTAGCTTGCTGCTAAAATATTAATAAAAAAGAATTAATGTACGAAATTGAAGGATTTAAACATTAATTGTCTGCCATTCCACGAAACAAAATCTTGAACTTGGATGAGTATATTTCAATTTCAAGTTCTTTATAATATTACGAGAGCTGTTATATATTATAGCCGCAATTTACATACGTATATCAGCCATCGATCTACTTTACTTTGAAACAAAATCTTCTGAAATAATTTTATGCAGGTGTAGAAAAAGTAAATTTTCATACTGCTTCAAAAGCAAAAATCCTACTAATGATCATAGGGGCTTGTCTTCCGGATTATTAAAAATGTAAAATAATTGTTTTAAAAATTGAATCTTCTTTAAATACACTTAAAAAGTGTTAAAATAAAGATCCTGACACTTTCAGCCAAGAAAAACCACGTTCAAAAAAGACGTACCACACCTATATACATAAACTCTATAGCTTTAAAAAGATTCAATTTTTAAAAAAATTTATTTTACATTTAGTGATCCGGAAGACAAGCCCTTATGTTAATGATGCTGTGCGTAGCTTAGCACTGAGGACATCGATGTATGTACATATGTATACTGCACAGTGATATTTTCATCAATATATATTTCAAACAATTATGCATATGATTCCATTGGTACAAATATAAAATACAGAAATATGTCCTTGCATTGGCGTGTCTTTGAATTCAGTATTTATAAAATATTTTCGCAACGCCCCCTTCGCAATGTGCTTTAAATATTTACCTGTAGGTAATCTATACTACAGGTCGTCAGTTAGTTGGAGGTAGATGCAAGGGCAAATCTAAAGAAATTATACCTACATACACAATCGAAAAAAAAAATTACCAGTGAAAAAACTGACGAAGTGAAATAAATCTATTCGATAGTGTTTGGAGGGGGGGGGGGGGCGTTTTCATTCATAAATACAAACATAAATCAACAGGGTAGGATAATTTACTTTCTTTATTCTATAATTGTAAAAATATCCCCGGCTGATCAGCAACATTGATTTTGTAATTGTTGCATGGTCGAAAGCGTTCCATATCACAACAGCGGGGGTGATCTTTAATCTTCTTTATTGTTAAAAAAATGTAATATAGATCTTAAACTGCATAACATATAACTGGCCTTGATCTACACTTGAACGGACTTACATATTCCAGGTTTTGATCAAAAGGGGTATCAAACATTATATAAAATGACAGCAGTTATTTAATACATGGGGTGTCCCAGAATATCAGAATTGTCTCGTGCATGTAATTTCGTTGCCTTCATAGATCATAATTTTAAAATATGCTAGCTTGGTATTTAGGATGTGTTATTTTCACATTTTTTCTCTCTATCCCCGAGATGATAGCGATTTGATTGGAATTCGTTGAATTGGTAAATTATAAACGTTACCTCCTTTGTCTGTGTACCCGGTATTCATCAATGCGCGGATCTAAATGAAGAGACTGGGATTTGCGGAGTTTTAAATACCTATACTAAACTACATGTAAGTAAAAGTGACCTTGGATCCCTCCTACATGACACTGAAACCCTGGAATCTGTGTTGAGTTTGTATAAACCCTGGAATCTGTGTTGAGTTTGTGTAAAAAGTCATGGTTTTATTTGTATGGGAAACACAATCATCGCAAACCACGACCACAATGCCCATACTCTCCCATTCTGGGGGAAAGAGCTGTATGCCGACTCCAGACCGTGTCTCGAGAAGATGGGGGAAACAATCCGAAACATGGGAAAGGAGTTTATGTGGGTTTATTTTGTTTATTTGGGGGGGGGGGGGGTTTGCTGTTGATTTGTTTTGTTTGTTTGCTTTTTTTTTGCATGAGAAGAGATTTCTGGCTTGTATATTTTTTGACTGGAAAAAATTCTGGATCCGCGCCTGTTCATCTGTTGGCATTTGAAGAGGTTCAAATAAAGTGGTTATAGATTTGGTAATTAATTTACAGTTTATCCAAACAAGTGCCGTCAAATGTCTTTGACTATGAATCTCGAATGAATTTCCAATATGCATAGCAATGTACACTACCCTAGAGCTTCTACCGAAGGGATAACACTTAACGATAAAAAACGTGTGAAGGTATGTCGGCAAAATTATATCCTTCCATATGTACAGCAAGTCCGAGGGATAATTTTAAACAAAATGTCCATACAATTAAGCATGATACGCAACAAATACATGTATATACACGTGATAATGTTAATTACGCACGATCCTTGTGTTTTGAATAATCGCACAATTTGCAACGGCTATTAAAACAGCCTTCTGTTGCCTATACTATGATTTTACACCCCCCCCCCCCCCCCAAAAAAAAAAAATTGAACAATTAATATTCACTTTTTCGTACCTTTACAGATTAATCAATACTGTGGATACAGGTAATATTTGCACCGTGAATAATTTTCCCATATTTTCTCTTAATGTATCATTTTTTAAATTTGTATTTGATTTAACAGGACAATACTAGATGCTGTCATGAGACAGTAATACCCGCACTAAGGTGTTTGCCTCTAAATACACGCTCCTACATATTGGGCGGCTTTCCAAAGAAATAGTCAAAATAATTCTATAATTTACATGTATTCATCAAATTGAGTATGAAATTCTCAGACCCTGTGACCAATAACTCAGAACCTCTTATATTTATTTTATACACGTTTAATTCATTATATACCAGTCTGAATTTTATAAATGATGTAAATTCATGCACGGATCTGTCGGGGGGGGGGGGGGGGGGTTCAGAACCCCCCCCCCCCCCACCTGGAATTTACAAGGTTAAAAAATGTATATACTAAAACAAGGAAAAAGTTACAATGGACCCCCCTTGGAAAATGCAGATCCCCCCCCCCCTGGTAAACACGAATATGTGTAAAATAAGTATGAAAAGTTAAACATTTAATTTGCGGCAATAGAAGTCACCACTACTCCCACCCCATCCCCCCACGATATAGCTAGGTTTTTGACGTTTGGGTGAGATTTATTTTAGGTTTTTTTTTTGATTGTCAATTTCTGGGATAGGATTTTTTTTTGCCTGTGGAGGCCCCCCCCCCCCCCCCCCCCGGAAAAAAATTTCTGGATCCGCGTCTGAAATTAGATTTTGATATATGTTTTGCTCATAATAGGACCTTTTTAAATTTACTACCCCCCCCCCCCCCCTCGACACCACAATCACACAGCACATACT
>NW_026937570.1:0-7903 GCF_032062105.1 Saccostrea cuccullata
ACATAATTCAAGTGAACATGGAAGGCTTAATAAAAATTTACTTTAATATTTTTGTGCAAACGAAGTATTGAAAAGATACAAGGTGTTTAAAATCGAGAATTTGTCAAGATTCTTCAAATGAGTTATCTCCCTTTGCAATTTTACATAGGTGGCGCTAGTAAAAATAAATGGCAGCCTCCATGGTTAGCTGTACGCTGCAAATTTATTTTGATGCATCCTGAGATGTTTATTGCAAAAAAATGTGTGAAGTGACATAAATTGATTGAAAGGATTCTACAAGAACAGATTAGGCATAGTTTTTGGGCAAAAGTATAGCCCTGTGTCGTGTTGATTAGTATATTGACCTTGTTGACGTTCTCCCGAAATGGTACTCGCCTACTGACACCGTTGTGATCTATCTCAGAAGTTTAAATTCTACGGTAATCCACCAGAGTCCAAGAGTAAACTCTCAGAAAGGGGTGGCAGTCCGATTTTGTCAGCTTACTCGACTTGGAGAGGGAAGATAATGTACATTTGGACAGTTACATTTGACCAGGTAAGATCAGGTCCAGAACACTGCAGAACAATTTCTTGATTGAGATAATTAATGTTGTAGCTTGAAATAGCTATATAGCTTTATTATGTTGACGGTGCGACCGTTAGGTCGAGCGCATATACTTATCCATTTTCATTTAGATTGGACATGTAAATCCGCACGTGACATTCGGTGCGTATTAGATTCTGACGTCATATGACGTCGTTTGTATGTTGCTTTACCAAACCGAAGCCTGAACAAGGCTGATTTCAATCAGTTTATGAATATCTTTCTGCAATAAACAGATAAAATCATTAAATCAAGACAAGTTTATTATTCGTTTAACTTTTGTTGTTATTCTCGCGAGAATGTTGCTTTTGAGTTTGTGTCCAAATATCAGCCCTCTACTATACATGGAACATAAGTTACATTGCATTTCGTAACAGACTTACAGTCTGTACTGCATTTAAACAGCATTAAGCGATTCTAAAATGTAAGCTACCAAGTGACCAATACATGTATTTAGAATTCTCTGATTTTTTCCCCACAAAATATGATGTCAATTTTTGCTTAAGTAGCGCATAAAATATCTACCAAACTAAGTGATTTTGTCTTCAAATACTGGGCAAGTTCTTATAATTGAGAGTTGTCTTACTGGTAGCTTGTCTAGCATTGTAGTGCATATGCAAGATGTTTTTTTTTTCACTTTACTATTGGTTTCATCTCTTTGTATGATATATAATTTTATATTGTGTGTGGACTCTAGACACTGATAGATGTTTGAAGTTATAAATCTACGTTTATCATCACTGTAATGAAAATGAACTGTCTATCCCAGCATTAACAATATTTCAGTGACATTGCATCTTACTGAACGGTGTGTTGATTTACCCAAATGGAGCCAAAGGTGACTCAAATGGACTTCCGTAGATTTTATATCAAAACTAAAATGCATCTATATATATAAAAAAATATTTAGTTTTGCATTTAGATATTTATATTGTTGAATATTCAGAATAATAGCCATTGAAGTTAATGTGTTTTATGTTTATGACAAACATTCAAATTATTGTATCAAAAAAACTTACTTTATTCATGACATTTAAGCAAATTATTTTAAAATATACGAGTTTACCAATCAGAAAATTTCACAAATTTATTCTTTTTTAGTAAATCAGTTACGTAGCAACAAGGGCCGGGGGCTGCCCCCCCCCCCACTATTTTCCAGACATAACTTTTAGTTTTACTGTATTAAAAATGTTCATTGAAAGCCGGGTGTTAGCTACTCCTACAAGTAAGAGCCTCGGTTAACGTCCCTACGCTCCTTATATACCTCGGACTCTTACATCCGAAGGCCATTTTCTAACGAGCTCGTTCCACCTGAGATTTTTGGCGGAACGTATTATGCGTGAAATAAACTGTTAACAAGTAATTTCAGGTACCTACGTGTTTGCATGGGGTACGAAAGTCACAAGAAATAATAAAATCCATTTTATTCTGTGTGCATTATTGTTAATTAATGAAAATTGTCATTATTCTAATTTGTCACCAGAAGTACTTTCGATTTGACTACACATTAATTTTGCGGATTGATTGTCAGAAAACGAAATTTTCGTTGCATTACACTAGTTTCGATTCGTCAGATTTTCTCAATTCCATTTCAGAATTTTAAACAGACGACTTGTTTCAATTTCTGCTTCGATTTAAAAAATAATGGATTTATTGCTAATACGAGAGGTTAACAGGGTTTTATGCGTAAGTTTAATCGTAAATATTGAGTATTTTATTATTTCGAACCATTCGTTAATATACAAAGCCTTATTTCTTAATAAAATAATTTATTTCCACTTGGGGTTTCAGCGGCGAGAATTTTTACAATGGATGCTAGAGGTTACGCGGCGCAAAGTCAAAAGTATCTCGCCGTGAACCTCTAGCATGCTGGAGTAGGTGTTAGCAAAACCCTTGAAAGCCCCCCTCCCACCACACACACTTTCAAAAAAAAGATGCTATATCACTATAAATAATATTACTTTTTTTATCATAATTAAGTCCCTTTGGTTAAATCGACGCATCTTACTGAATGTCACCTATCATGGATCATCATTGAACATATAATGAATCAATGTCAACAGAACTCATCTATTTACCAAAAACTATATGTATGATGAAAATTGTTTGAAAACTGCTCAGTTTTTAATTTATGACAGAGAATGTTAACACCTAAACATTCATAGGGAAAATCCTTATTAGTCTTTGTGTACAAGAAAAAAAACTTTTCAGCATTATAGACACATTAAAACCACATGAATAAAGGAAATTCGCGTCGCAACTTTTTTTGAAGTATTCTATACTGGTTACAAGTGGCGAGACCATAATTTAACCTTACTTGTGTCTTGCATTACATTTATCGGCAAAACAAACGATAATTATTTTTATTTTATCTTGTTAAAAAACTGTCTTACTTACAAAAGATCGGTTTTGATTGCGAGTTTACTAATAATTAGGTTTGCTTCTCTCGTCTCTCGAGTGCAAACAGCTGATTAAGTTGGATGCCGATCTCGATGTTTAAAAACATTAAACAGTTTATAGTACACTTCTGCTGTCGCTTTCTTTTCCCAAATATTTTTTTTTCAGTCAATTAATAAATATCTAATTAAATTAGTCATATATTACCCTTCTTCTTATGTAATTTTAGAAATGAAGTATCATATGAAAGCCCAGATCAGATGCCGATCGCGATGCAATAGCGTCGAATGTATTTTTCATGAATACATTACGAAGATATACAAAACAGATTTTGAGGAACGTCTCGTCTGACCTAAGTCTTTTTGGACACGTGCACAATCAAAAATCTTTGAAGTAGCTTTGATAGCTTTGGAGAAACTAATGAACTTCGTTTTCATAAACAAAATTTATGAGAGACTGTATGGTAGGCAAATATTAATTTCCAAATACAAGAAAAAATACAGATGTTTTAAATATACCGGGAGGGAAAATAAATGTTTAAAACTTTGGGGAAATAAATTTAATTTTTTTTCCATTTTTATTTATTTATTGTTTTAAAACTTACCTACTAAGTTAACTACTAAATTAAAATATATCCTAAATAATAACAAATTCGGCTTTATTGGTCAAACTAAAATTAATAAATGTATCTTTTATCATTAAATAATATGTTGAATGAATGAAATGTCTTGGGGGTGCATAATTTTAAGTAAATATAAAATTATGTAATATCTATATACTATTTTTTTGTAAAATTGATAGGGATATCGATGCAAACTTCTTTGGAAAAAAAAATGAACATGTACATCACATGTATATGATCATATGCCGATAATCATCTGCACAATATTCTATGGCAAATTGATCAATTTAAAGAAAAAAGAGTTTTGATATTCATAAATTGCTTGTTTTTATTATGTCTGATAGTGTCAAAAGGGACATAGAGGCCATAAATATCCCCTCTACTACCTGGGGGTATATCCCATTTATGGCTTCTGTAATTATCACCTGTGTATTCCCAGTCAACCATGTTCTGGTGACCTCATAATTCATAAACACACCTCATAGACTCATAACTCTCTTATTTATCCTTTAAATATTATATTAAAGACAAATTTATTTAATAATAAATAAAACATTTCAATTTATATACTATAATATATATTATTTACATGATGAAGATTTTGAATATGTCTAACAACTACAGTGTACATGTAGAAAAAAATTATTGGTTTGATCCAAAATCAAAATATCATTATTTAAAATTTAAAGTATTGAAAACGTTGATTAATCAAAATATTGAACATTGGGGCGTAGGTTAAACAACCCACCCGGCATGCCTTCCTGAATTTTTGATTTTGGACAATTTCATATTTTTCCTTTTTTGTGTCATATTTCAGGTTTTATTTTTTTTCTCTTTCAATTAGCTCCCTGGTGAAAACTTATGGGATCATTTGAATATAAAAAGTTATTTTTTTTCTTTTCTTTTCTGAATATAGCAATTTTTGGAATCATGTGTGGAAAATGAGATCTAATTAATTTAAAAATGCAAATTTTTCTTCGATTGAATCCAATAATGATTTTTAAAAAATAAGTTTTAATTTATTTATATAAATTCGAATTTAATTGTGTTTTAAAAGATATTCAACAATCAAGTCATTCCAAAATATTAGGTCATCAGATTATGTATCGGGTCATTTCAAAATATCAACAACTAGGTCATCAACTTTTTTTTTACTATTATAATGAAATTCTTAAAATCATTTCCTTTAAAAGTACATAGACTGTAAGTTCCAGTACAGAATTATCAAATATAATGAATAATTCCACCTTTCTAATAATTTATTATCACATGCATTCCATCATGTTTTACATGATCCTATCAATATTCTTCAATTGTATATACCTTTATTTTCTCAAAAATTCTCAAAAAATCACAATACATTTTTTTTCTATATTTTTCTGATATTCTACATTTATATTATATAATTTAAAATTATCAAGCAATTAATTTAATCAATTATTTACATGTAATTCAGGTCAATCAGCATTATCAGGGCATTCAGAAATCAGGACATTATAATACCCCTTGCAAACTTCAAAAGCAAATTCCAACAATATACAATAGATAATTTAGCCCACACTGAATTAAACTACTTTTATATATGATCCTTAAAAATTATTTAATCAAATTTTAAATTTAAAGTTTTGTTATTAGTTGGGTTTATTAGAAGTTTTTATACTATCAGGTCATCAGGACATTATACCCTAAAATCAGGACATTATACCCCTGTCAATTTTCTCTGTCAAATAAACTTTATAAAAATATTTTATTTAGCATTTTCTTCATGATTCTTATAGAAAATGATGATATTCTCAATTTCCAATAAAGATAATATTGTTTATGCACATAAAAACTCTTTATTTCAGTATATTTATGAAATCAGGTCAATCAGGGCATTATACTGTCAGGGCATTATACCTTCCCTATTTTTCAAGATTTTTCTGATAATATTCAAAAAACCAGAATTCTTTAACAGTCTTGGAACTTTATTACTTCGATTTTACTTCATTTTAAACACTAATTGCGTCTTTATAAGGCGATTACAACTTCCTTGGGGTCTAATTATACGAGTGCCGAATTGCTAGGCTACCGCTTTTTTTTAGAGCGACACTGAGCACTAGCGACAATTTTCACTGGTACACCGGAAGACACTGATTTTGCCGATTGTACGCATGCGTGAGATATTCTAAAGAACGAAGTATATATGGGCATCGTATGCAGCTATATTTCCATATTATTGAAATCAAATAAAATAATCTAGGGCGCTAGAATTTCATTCATTGTTTATAAAAAAACGTTTTTACGCAAATATTTCTTATTGCATATTTTAATAAACAATTTACTATGAAAATTTTCAATGCAACATTACACTTATTTCAATACAATAATGCAACTTAAAGCCCCACCCTGGGGCCTCTATCCCAAAAACCCAGGGGTCATGCACTCTAAAATTATTAGGTTTATTGATTATTATAAGCATACCAACAGTTTGACTGCTTGATCACAATGTAGAAATAAAAGACAATTTTCAAACTGCATATTCAGCCATAATGAGTACATGACCAAGTTTGCCCCATCCCCGAACATACCTAAGTGTTAAAGTGAAATTTTGTGTGAAATTGTTTGTATAATTAATGCTTGATTTATATCATCTTAATCTTGTTGATTTGTAGTAATTGCTCTAAGCTACAGACTGCAGTGATCTGTTTATGTGATAAGGTCTTGACCGCTCATTAAGATTTGGGTGGGAAATTTAGCTCTTGTATCAGCATTGCTGACTTTTATCACCCGAGTCTCAGGGGGATTGAATGTCTGAAGTGCTGGCCATGAGAAAATGCAGAATTCATAGTGTTCACAATTAACGGGTTAATTTAGCAGTGATTGGCAGTCTGTAGGTTGGGCAGTCTTAATATTTAGCGTAGAATTTGTGTGTTCAATTAGTTACTCAGTCGGGTCCTGTGTGTAAAGTGTTACACGGGAATACAAAATAAACTTTGTTGGAAACTTTGGGCGTTTTTATTTAAAAACAGAAAGTTTCGGTGTAACATTTTAAGTGGTGGCAGCGGTAAAGGATCCTAATTAAATGTGAAATATTGTTTAGAATTATATATATATTTTGGATTTAACAAGTGGAATTAAAATGCCTAGGAAACAGGACTTAGAATTGGAATTACAACTTTCTAAACAAAAACAGGAACATGAATTACGTTTAAAAACACTCGAATTGGAACATCAAAAAGAAATGTTGGAATTACGTGTTCAGCTAGAGAAGGCCAATTCAACACCAGGAGCATATTCGACAGGAATGCCAAAAATTAAACTTCAACCATTTAATCAGGAAAAGGATGACATTTTGTGCTATCTCTCTGAATTTGATGCGGTAGCTGAGCATGCAGGTTGGACTGAGAACTCAAAGGCTTTACAGCTTAGGTCACTTTTAACCGGAGAAGCTCGAGAAGTGTCGCAGCAAGTGACTTCGGGATACAGAGATTTGTTTAAGGCTCTTTTGAATCGATTCGGCAAGCGCCCAGCAGACTACTTTCAGTTCCTGGAGGAAATTAAACGTAGACCAGGAGAAACTTACAGAGGATTAATGTCGAGAATTGATCTGTATTTGAGTCGTTTCATTGATGAGAAAGATCCCGTACAAAAGTTCCGAGAAGAGTATTTCTTAAAGGCGTTATCTCCTCAACAAGCCCAGTGGATTAGACGGAATAAGGGAAGTAGTGAATTAGTTGAAGCTGCTGAGGATTACATTCTACCAACAAAATCGGCCGAGGACAGAAAACTTCTAAATCCTAAAGTGTTAGGTGAGAAGAAGAGCCAGGAACAGGGGAACTCCGGAAAACAGAAAAGTTTGGAAAAAGTGAAATGTTTTAGCTGTGGGAACTTTGGACATTATGCAAACAAATGCCCAAAGAAAGGTAATCTAGCGTCGTGTTTCGTGAAAGGAGCATTATGGGGTTTACATTATGTTCCGGGGAAAGTGGATGATGTGGAAGTGTCAATGGTCAAGGACACTGGAGCATCTATGACGCTATTGCGGGAGGATCTTGTTGATCCAAAATGTGTTCTACATGGACAAACTACTTCCTTGGTTACAGCTATTGGACAGCCATTCGAGGCTAAGTTAGCTGTGGTTAACCTGGAAACACCAATGTTTAAGGGACATGTTCAGGTAGGTTTAGTACCTGATCTGGTTGCAGATGGTTTATTGGGAATAGATGTTCTGGAGAGGAACAAAGTTGCAGCTGTGGTTACGAGAGCCAAAGCAAAAAAACAAGAAAAAATGAATTAAGTGCCAAAAATGCATGAATAAA
>NW_026937571.1:0-78465 GCF_032062105.1 Saccostrea cuccullata
GGAGGGGGCTTCAAAAGAATTACATACTCGGTAATTTTATGTTTTATGAATTAAAAGGAAAATACTTAAGGTTGCATGTACATACATATAATTATATAGCATTGCATAAAATTGTGTTCATTCGTATACTTTATCTAACATATCAACAGACCTTTGCAGATGTTTTTGTATCATGTTTTTAGCGTAGCATTATTTCACACAGAAACGCGTAACTTTCACATAATGTTAATCCGGATCGCTTTTTCTCATCTTTAATAACTTCTCGGGTATATGAAAGTATAGATCATGTATAATAAATAACACTATAAGACATTTAATCAATGAAATATACGTGTTAAAACTAAATCCAATCTATAGATTGATTTTCTTTCTTTTAAGTTGCAGATATCAATTTATTTCTAAAGGCTTTACACCTACTCTTCTATCTCTCAGTTCCCTTTTTAGTACATATAATACATGTGTATTTTAGAATCGAAAATAAAACTCGGATTCCGGGATAATCTCGCATTCAAATTAGAGAATGAATTAAGAATATTTTTTTTAAAATATAAGCATAACAGACATTACAGATTTACACTACGCTGACAACTTTAAACTATGCATATACCGAAAGCAGTAACCAACGTAATCTTTCATGCAAAGTGGATATGGAAACTCAAAGTTTAAATATTTTTTTATGTGAAAAGTGTGGATATAGACGTCTGCGACGTCATGGATACTACCTCCGCCTTTATCTCGAAAGTTCTATTCCCACTTACAAGTCAGAGTTATCTATCTTTGCTCATTGTCACTACGTAAATAGAGAAAATGAATTTATTGACGGAACCTTAAATCTCCAAAATGCAGAATCCGATTGAATAAATAATGTGTTTAGTATTTTTGTAGAACAATTTGTATATGTATACATCGCTGTAATGTATACTGCGTACAATATTATTTTCTTCAAAGTGCTTAGTTGACACAGAACGGATATTTTTTTTAGATATAAATTTGTAAATCAAAAACTTTCAATATACAGACTAACACTACACAGCCAAATTTAAACTAATATGCATATAGTGAATTAAGTAACATGCAAAAGAGAGATTATTGAATGTGTAAATATGTTGATCTAGAGAGTGTATATATTTCTCTAACGTCATCAATACTATTTCCGCCTTTATCTCGAAAGTTCTATTCTCATTCACAGGTCAGAGTTATCTTTCTTTGCCCACCTTATACATACTTCGTAAATAGAGGAAATTACTGTACCGAAAATATACAAAATGCGGAATCTGATTTAAAAACAAATTATATATTTAGTATTTGTAGGAAAATGTCTGTTTTACATAAGAATATCTCGAAAAAATATCTAAAAACAAAAAAATCAAAAATTGACCAAAAACAATTTCACTTCCGGTTCGGACAGGAAGTACTGGAAACACACGAAAACAACTTCAAAACAAATAGAATATCATGATCTAATACTCCTGTAAATTTCATATCCTTACCTCAAACCGTTTCCGAGAAAACTGCCGGACAAAAGTCCATTTTAAAATTCGAAAATCGGCCATAACTTCGGACCGGAAGTGATTTTTTCAAAAAACGGAATTTTATATAAACTTCATATATCAACCTACTCACATGAGAAAATTTGTGAAAATCTATCCAGCCATCTCTGAGTAATCGCGCTCACAAAATTTGGGAGGAATAATAATAATAATAATAAAAAGAAACAATACAAACACTATAAGTCTTCCGTTGTGAACGGAAGACTTAATAATAATAATAATAATAATAAGAAACAGAGTAAAAACAATATGTTCCCCAACTTCGTTTGGGGAACATAATAATAAGAAACAGAGTAAAAACAATATGTTCCCAAACTTCGTTTGGGGAACATAATAATAATAAGAAACAGAGTAAAAACAATATGTTCCCCAACTTCGTTTGGGGAACATAATAAATTGGCTAAACATATTTTGATCTTATGCTTATTCGTAAGATCTTCTCATTATTTGCCTGAGATGTCCTTTAGATATGTGAGAAGAAAGAGACTCATTAATTCGTATACCTCCAAATGCTTGCCTTCCATTCCTTTAAATACTTGTATAATCATGATTTAATGCTAAGCTTGGCTGTTAGACTTCCTAAATATTGACCAAGTATGTTAACCCTTTCAACAATCTGTTTCTGTTAATGAGTGATCTAAATCTGTTTATCATGCAGCTTAAAAGTGAATAGATTTTCATGTTACAATATTGAATGTAAAATAATATTCTTAGCTGGGTTTTGTCAATTTTAGATCAAGAGCAACAAAATTCTTTAAAAAAAAACAAAACCTGAAAAAAACCACAAAACTTTCAAAACCCATTTCGAAATGCCCGCCGATTAAAGGAACAATAGAGGTGCCAATATTGAGTAAAAACTGAAATAAAAATCAAGGATTCTTAGTTTTATTTTGTTTCTACACTTAAACACAAACAAAATAAATATTTTAATTTCACACAAAATACTGTTGGATTTTTAAAAAAAATTTTTGTTTGTTTGTTTGTTTGTTTTGTTGTTGTTGTTTTTTGTTTTTGTTTTTTTTTTGGGGGGGGGGGGCATTTTTTTCTTTTAAATACCAAAGATGAACAAAGAGAACATACTTGATAAAAACAAAACAAAAAAAAAACAACAAACAAACAATACACACAAAACAAAATTTTTAAAAAAGCAACCGCGGAAGTAAATATTTAGAAAGTAATAAAACTCTGCATCGTCATTATGCAACCGTTAATCTTAAAAATCACAGGGTGTTGCTGGAAGATAATTAACTATTTGAGCCTTTAGTTTTTAGATGATCGTGATGAAATCGCGGTTTGCGTGGTGTCATTTTGAAAGCTTTTGAATATTTATTGAAGGAAGAATTCATTGAAAGATATATATTGTCACAAATCCTGAATTGAAATGTCAAAAATAGCACTTCATTGAATATGGAATTATGGAGAGAATCTGGCTACAGATCCACTGTATCCTGTATCGGTCTACAGCACTAACGCCGAGAGATGAAGACCAATCCAACGTGTCACGGATTGAAAGAGGTTTAACCTTAAGTGAAGTTATTCTGAAAACTGCAAGAAATTACAAAATACAACTTTTTGGAAAGATTTTTGTCTTTTATGTGCTAATTTCGCTATCTGTGTTTCTTAATGACTTCTTGGCGAGAAAAGTAATTTAACCCAGCTTAAGAAAATGTCAATATTAATGTGAATATAAAACAATTTTTAAACCAAAGCTTACATAAAGAAAGGTTAAATTATTCCTATAGATAAAAGAAGATTGCACTTTTAATCAAACTGTTTAAAATAAGCAACTTTGTCCTGTGTACACGCAGTTTTACCTGTACTTCGCAAATAGAGGTAGCGTTTCCGTGGCAAAGGAAGTTTGGCAACATTAATATTTAACTCAATGGACATTACAGTTTATAGTTGCCTGCTGCAGCTGAAATTAGGAAATGTGGTTTAGGTTGTCCTCAGAAATGTGACTGCTTTAGAAGCGTGGATTATTTATATCCGTTTAGAAATGAGACAAAAACATGAAAGTTACAAATTTTGTGAGTAGCTTAGCCTTGCCATTGTCGGTTACAAAGTTATGACGTCACTACCCAAAATATTTTACAGGAATGTCCCATATGTATTTGTGTGCATGTATACTTAACTTAAACAGGTGTGTTTCTGACTTCAAATATACATTTAATGACTGGGTTTAAGGGCAATACATG
This sequence comes from Saccostrea cuccullata, assembly GCF_032062105.1. Lineage (NCBI taxonomy): Eukaryota > Metazoa > Mollusca > Bivalvia > Ostreida > Ostreidae > Saccostrea > Saccostrea cuccullata. The sequence goes on from NW_026937571.1 coordinate 3,746, forward strand.
TATGCAGTTTGTCGGACCGAAGAACAAAACTGTTTGCCCGAGGCCGATAGGTTTGGCGAAATGATTTTTTGTTATACCTTTTATTTTATCATTTTTGGACATGCAGTGTATGTATCTAGCTTGTCATCCGTGATGTAAACTGAGGCCACACTCGGTTAATTCTGTCACAATCGAGATATAAAGCTCTGCCAATTGTGTGACGTAAGAGGTCCAACATCTTATCGAGAGGACCTACATCTCACTCAGCGGTCAAAAGTCATCAATTTTTTCATTTATGAGCGCCCAATAAAGCATTTAGCCTTTTCCCATATAGATTTGTGTAGGAACAAATTTTGAAAGGTATAACAAAAACAGAGGTGATTGTGATTGCACATGTTCTTAACCAATACAGGTTTTTATACTACAATTCAATATTGTAGGATCTGTGAGGAAACGGATTATCAGAAAAAAAAATCGGTGATTGGAGCTTTACTGTCGCGAATCTTTTGCAAACTGTGTTACACAATTAAAATAACGAAAATACAGAACTTTTGCTACTAAAACAACTGTAAGCAAACAAAATTTCAAGTGATATAGATAATCCTATATAGTCTTACATACTTAGTACTAATGCTCATCAGCACGATGTGGAACTTATGTGGAAGTAGTTTCGTTTGAAGACATAATTTCTTCAAGGTGCCAGTTCTATGGTCATCATAATGACTTGATCAGCAAATAACAATCTATCTTTAGGTCAAAATGCTGAATGACGTTTTTCATACCTATTGTTTGGCCATTATTTACACAATGAAATTTCTACGGATTTTTCCGTTACACAATCAGCTGGTGTGACCGTCGACAAGGAATGCTTACTCCTCCGTGGCTCATAATCCCGCTTCTGATATCATGTAGGTCCTCGTTTTCTCTTCTCCCGATTAGTATTGTAGGAGATGGACTTCGAGCTTGAATATTGTTCGTTATCTTTATATTTCATTAGTGAATTTAGAGGCATTAATTTTTGTGAGCATTGTCAATAACATGCTGAAGGCAGCAATGATGTGTAATTTTAAGAAAATTCAGGGATATATATTGTTTTATCCGTTCGTCTGTCAAAGTACCCTCTTTATCCAATTTTTCTTATATTTTGTGCAGTTGCCAATCCAATGATTGGCAGGGTGTATATTCTCTTTAGAGAAGACAGGCTTTCGCCTACATCCATGTGGATGTAGGCGAAAGCCTGTCCACTTCTCCAAAGAGAATAGCGGGATGTACTGTACATCAACATGTGTAAGGAGGCTTGGGAATTTTCATGTGACCGTTATCAAAACGACGTTATCCTGCATGCAAAAACCGGATTTTCAGAGAATTTTTGTCATTTTACGCTGTATGGCTTAATAGATGGGCTTTTTACACCTTTAAAAATTGGGAACTATATAATTCTAAGTTAAAAATAAAGTGTAACACTGTTTTACTGAGCGGACATTAAAAAAAGATGTTTGACCGTAGAATGGGATGTTGGACTGCACTGTGGATAAACGAAATAAACATCAAATGTCAAAATAACTAGAGGTACTGTGAGCACTGAGCTCACAAAATGATACCCCTTGCATCCAATATGATTATAATGGCAAAGTTCATGTTTTGCGAAACAAGTATCACATCAAAAAGTGCATAATGAGATTATGTTATAAAGAATCTGTGATAGTATCACTAAATTTTTATTCAGTGGTGTAGGAGGAGTTGCGGATAAGACATGGGTACCATCTTGTTCAGAATTCTGAATTTCATGGTCCATGTGCTGGGGTTTCCGGTTCTACTGATTATTTATTGAAAATGCGTTATTCTTCTCTGCCCCTGGGCATAAACAAGCGAATTGTTTTCCTACGTAAAACTCTAATTGCACACTGCGGCCCCATCCTACCCTAAAGGGTCATGTGATTTGAACAAATCTGAATCAAGACTACGTCAGCAATTTTCGCTCAAGTTTCAACCTTTTGGCTCAGTGATAATATTTTTATTATTTTATTTTACTGAAAGACTTAACATTTGACAATATTTTTTCAAAGTTGACAGTTAAGCATATTTAGTGGACAGTGGGTTTACTAGAGCCATAAAAAATGAATTTTGAACATGAATGGGTCAAGTCTCCATTTTTCGTTAACTCTGAAATGATATAGAAACGTAAATGTGAAATCTATTTCATTTGTCCAAAAAATGAAATCTGCACCCATTCTTCATGAAAATCGAACATTTCTGGAAAAAATGTACAATTCAACAAACCGTTCATTTAAATCACATTGACAAACATCGTTAACATGCCGTTATAGCAGAATTTTTAGCGAAGATTTAATTTTGGCATTATTAGCGAGGGTTCTGAGATCACTAAAATTAAATATCGCTAAAAATATAAACTGTGTTTTATTTGTAATAGCTTCATTAGTGGGCATTTTAAAATCGCTAAAACTACTACTCGCAAAAAAATTTAAAAAGTGTTTTAAGAAGAAATCGCTAAGTTTGTGTCTCGATAAAATTTCCACTTATACGGTATATACTTCGTAGCGTAGTGGTTAACGCGGTCGGTCTTGTGCCAAACACTGCTCTATGGAGAGAGTTTGAATCAAACGTGAAGCTTTCTATTTTTGTTTTCACATATCTTAAAAACATGATTGAAAAAATAAATTATTAATAAAAATATTGAAACAATGAAGTACAGAATTAAATGTGTAAAAGTAGTGTATTACTGAACGACTTTGACAATTATTATACATTAATATTTCCATTTCTAATATTTCTCTCTGTGATAACTCTTTGAAAGTTAGCGGAGTTAATTTCTTGATAATTCTACCGGAATGTAAGTTAGGCAGGTCAATAGGTAAGGAGCTAAGGAGGCCTAATGTGCATGCAAATTTCGTGCGCATCTGTCTCTGAGTCTGACGCTAAGGAGGCCAAATGTGCATGATAATTTCGTGCGGCTGCCGTTGTGTTTGACGTCAGTGGGCGAGGACTGTTGAAATTGGGATGGGAATCCTGTGTAATTTAAATCTATGTCTCCATTTTTAAAGTCTAAATCTACAATTTTATTTCACAATGAAATGGAAATATAAGGAATCACTATCTAGTTAGTATAGTATGCCAGGGACATCAACAATAGTGGGAAACATGGGATAATTTATGCATAACGGGCTTCACCCGTTATGCAAATTATCCCGTGTTTCCCACTATTGTTGATGCCCTGGCATACTATACTAACTAGACAGTGATTCCTTAATACAAACCATATAATTTTGAAAAATATAGCTTTCATGAATTATAGACTTTCTCAGTGCAGGGGATTGACATCGCATTGTACGCCTCCATTCTTTGAATGCAATTGCCCAAAGGATACTTTGTGCCATGTTTGGTTGGAATAAGTAAAGTAGTTATGGAGAAAAGGATGAAAATGTGAAACTTTTTAAAAGACAACAATGACAATGGCAATGACAACTACAGATAATGGACACATTTTGATCAGAAAAGCTCAGTTGAGTTTAGGCTTAGGTGAGCTTAGAAAAGGTAAATGTAACTTCTTTGAGAATATGCTGTTCAAACAACAAAACGATCATGTTTTCATTACTTTTATTTTCATTAATGTCATCAAAGTAAATACAGTTTTCCCTGTATTTGTACATACACAAGAATCAACAACCAGATACCTCCTCACTCACTCACACAGCTCATCAGAGATTCCCACCTTTCACATTTTAAACACAAAACACACACACCCTCACCCTCAAACACATCAACATACTAAAATGACACCAGCATATGAAAACTCAGAAATTTACATGTAGATCAATATTAAAACACATTTTGAAGGTAGTCGTATAAAAATTAACACGATTAACATCGCTTTGCAGTCATCAGTCATACACAACCAAGACTTGTGTAGAATTCACAAGGGATATTCAACAAACTCACTAAAGCTCCGAATTAGACTTATAAAATCACACTTATTTATATTGCTGAATTCATAATCCCTACTTCTCACCTTATTTTCTCTTCATAAAAAAAGTTCATGATTATGTCTTCAATTTTAAAACTTCTGCATATATAATTTTTAAAGCAACTTGATCTATGGAGTTGTATCAAGATGAAAGGCATGGATTATCAGATCAACTTCAATGCTTTTCATCTCATTTGATCCAATTTTAAAAAATATTTAAAGAAAAAATTTCATGAAACATTTGGTGTGTAAGAAAATAACACAATGTATACTGTGTACTACATCATCAGATTGAAAGAGGGGTGATGTGGATTTAGAAAACCAGAGAACTGGTGATCACACTGTCACGATTGTGTGAAATCAACAGTAAAATTGAGTGATACACAGAAGGTAATATATAATAAATATCTAACAGTCTGAAGTCAATTATAACATTACAAAAGGAAATCTAACATCATTTTTCAAAGAAAACCTATTTTTCATTTGAAGAACATTTTTTTTTTTCACCTGCTTCTCTTTGATTAATGATAAATATGGCATCTTCTTTATATAACAGTGCATTGTTTATTGTAATTAGTGCAGGTGTCACCTAACTCTGCGTAATAATACAATAAATCCAAGGAGAAGAGCAAGGAATGTCATTAAATAGATGTCCCAGTCAGGTCCCAAGTGAAATCGAGGGTCCAGCTTAGAAAAAAGTCTTTGGTAATCCTCAATCTGCAAAAAATAAATTATCAAACAGACTGTTAGCTCAATAGCTTAAGAAAAACTAATTAAGCATGTTGTATGTTTGACTATCTTGTGAGGACCACTTGAGTATAATACAATACTGTAAAGGATTCATAGAAGTTTACATCAAAGGCAATGCAAAGCAGAGCATACCCTCACAAAACTGCATATTTTATACCACTGCAGTATTTGACATCAAAATCCTGATTCATTAGCTAGACAAAATTTTCACAAGATGTGGTTTCTGTTGCATATAAACAATAATACAAATAAACGTAATAATAAAATTTTTGGGAGCAAACCGATTTGCATAATTAGAGGAAAATAATGTTCTCACGTATGCAATTCCATTATAGAAACAAGAACAAAACCTAACCCACCCACACACGTAAGTGTGTTACTACCAGGGTATATCCCCTCCAACTCCATTGCAAGGGCACAACAAAAACTTATAGATAAGATACATGTAAAGTACCCAATACAAGTTAGTATAGTCTATAATATATAGCATACGTTTTCTAGAATACCAGCAATGCTTGCACTCGGTATTAAAGCTTAACATGAAAATTATAGGTAAGGCCTATAAACAAACAGTAATCCTGCTCAAAAGTCCCATTAAACAATATACACTTATTTAATGACTACCAGGTAAACAGTCAAACTGTTGTATTTGGCAGTGGGGAAGACCTGGGAAACTGTTGCCCGAGGCCGTCGGCCTCGGGCAACAGTTTCCCAGCTCTTCCCCACTACCGAGTTCAAAACAGTTCAAAATGCCTAATTACAATTTATATAGTAGGTTAGGTAATAATATTCAAAATGTGAACAGAGTAATCATGGAACTCTTGAGGAGTGAGCATCCCCTAGTTACTGGTCATGCCTGCTGTTCCCCTCTTATCGTGATTTATCGGTTAAAAGAAAAATTGGTAGACAGGTCAATGTGAAAATAATGACCTAACGATTAGTAAGAAAAACATCAGTCAACATTTGACCTAAGAATAAAGTGTATTTCCAAACAAGGTCATTGTACATCAATTGTAATGACCATGTCCATATACTGCCTCATTTTAGAAATTTTGTAGAACATGCTCTTGTGTAAAGCAAGAGGAGACAAATCTGATATGCTGAGGTGATAACATTCACCAGGTATCCCAAAACATGCATACTTCTTTGTTACTTCCCCTTTCTTTATTTTAAAAAAAAGAAATGGCAAAATGCGCATGAGTTATGGGTGTGATAAGCCCTATTGTTTTAAGTGCTTTTTTCATACAAAAATATAATCGAAATTTTCCTTTTTTGCACCTTTATTCAGGATTATACAGTAAAAGTCACAGACCTTGAATGAGTAATGTGACTTCATTTTCTTAAATGGTCCTTTCACTTATATTACCATACCGGTAATCTTTTTTGAAGTAATCATCTCTAATATCTAAAGTGCATATTAAAGCATTCAGGATGAAAAGACAAGAGGCCCACGGGCCTTATAGGTCACCTGAGTATCATGTAACAACTTTCCAGCGATCGTATTTGGTTCGTGTTTTAATCCAAAAGCCATGAAATTCACAAATTTTGAAAGAGGCACCATTGCTTATCAAAGGGCAGATTTCAAAGCATTAATTTATTTTTAGTCAAAGTACCCCTGACCCAGTGGCCCTGAATTTATCTATTTTGAAAGAGGCCCCTCTCTTCATTATAAGGCCAGCATTTTTTTTTTTATGTTTAGGTTTAGTTATGAACATGAGAATAAAAAAGTCCTGAAGGAAAAGGAAATAAAAAATTTTTTTTGATAAATCAATTGTACATTCTTTTTTTATGCTATCCTAATAGGCTCCTTACCACTGGACACATAATGCTTACAAATAGTAAAGTAGAACATTTAATTGCTTATTTCATCATCTGCCAGTTTGGGCCAGTTATATATTGTGATGTTGGTCAAAATATATTTTAAAAATCAATTCTTTAAAAGTCTTTCAATATATCTTCATTTTTTTAATATGTGTTAGGTGAATGTGTAGACATTGTTCTAAAATTTACTTGATGCCTAAAATTATAATTCCTATCATAAAACAGACAGGGAGTATTGAGGAATACGGTGAACATTTTTTCAATTAAGTGTAAAATAATTTCTCTGGCTGATACAAATGATACTACATGCCTGTATATATTTGTATATTCTTGCCTTTTAATAGTTGAATTTTTTTTTTTATTTCTTCAGGTTATTGTATTTGTTCATTTCTTCTGACCTCAAATGGACTTAACTTCTCCCATACGGCATAGTTTTATTCATTACATCTGATGCATAAGCAACCCTTATCTAAAGAATGATGCTTAGACTGTAAGCTATAACAGAGACCTAAACAATGTCGCTGGCAATATGCAATAGCTACCACGGGCAGTTTAAAACCTGGGGGAGGAAAATAATTTACAGACAGAAACTTTTGAAACGAAAACATAATTATCTCACCAGCATGTCATTGTGCAACAAAGTCGTCAGCATTTTATTTGTCCTTTGAACGGGTGAAACGTTTTAAATGGCACTCGCATCGATGAATTTTACACTAAACCAAGCTAGCTATATTTACCCGCCGCTTCATCTTAAAACCGGAAGTGCGAGTTCGTAAATTTGAAATCTCGATCCCGACTCATATTTGAAAGAAAAAAAATTGTTTTATTTTTTTTCTGAAAATTCAAAACCTTGAGCGGAGGCTTTGTACAACTGAAAATAAAATAAATCCTGGCCTTAAATATGTAATTAGATCATTAGCATATTAACCAGGAGCAAAGGATAAGATGTTCAAAGAATTCATGCAATTCACTATATAATCATTAGAGCCCCACCCTAAAACAAGAACCCCTGAAGCTGGGGCCATAAAATTCACAATTTTGGTAGAGGCACTCTTGCTCATCATAACTATGTACTTAGTTAGATTATTTAATACCCAGGAGCAGAGAAGAAGATTTTCAAAGAAATAATGTATTTTCACTATATAATTAATAGAGCCCCGCCCTAACACCGGAACCCCTGACCCTGGGGCCATAAAATTCACAATTTTGGTAGAGGCACTCTTGCTCATCATAACTATGTACTTTGTTGGTTTATTTAATACCCAGGAGCAGAGAAGAAGATTTTCAAAGAAATAATGCATTTTCACTACCTACTTATTTAGCCCCGCCCTAGCACTAGAACCCCTGACCCCAGGGCCATGAATTTCACAATTTTGGTAGAGGACTCATTGCTGATTACAATCATGCAAACAGTTTGATTGCTTGATGTCCAGGAGTAAAGAAGAAGATTTTTAAAGATTGCATTAATTTTAGTGGTTTTGGCCCCACCCCTCAGGCCCCAGGGGGGCAGGGATCATGAAATTCACAATTTTTGTTCCCCTTCACCCATAGATGCTTTGTGCCAAATTTGGTTGAAATTGGTTCAATGGTTGCAGAGAAGAAGCTGAAAATGTTCAAATGTTAACGCACGACGCACGACGAACGACGACAGACGAAAACGGATAGCAATAGGTCACCTGAGTTTACTCAGGTGACCTAAAAATCAGTGTACAATTTTTTTTTGTTGAAAAAGAGCTTTTTTGGATAGAATCAGCAATTTTCTTTTTATAATCCAAGCATTTTAGTTCAAATGCATTTTAAAAAATACACTTTAAGGCAAATTCCATATAAATAACATCATCATTTATGTCTATTTATGTCTATAAGGAGGTTAATAATCTAGACACATTTTTAAATACACTGTATGGAAGTTTTTTGTCCCTTTTATCTGTTATCAATGCGTGATAAACTGAAAAATCAAGATTAAAATCTTTATCAATGTAGAACATTTAGATTAGAATGTAAGATTTGTGCAGATGATATGGATACCCAGATTTTTGTAATATCGCCGTGAAGTTTGCAAACATAGATATATAAATCCATAATCAATGATTACACTAGACAACTGATGAGATATTTACCAGAACGTAATGTAAATTTTCTCTGGATTTTGTAATCCAAGATTATATTGAGCCGTTCTCAGACCAAATGTATTGAACAGCACTCAACAACACTTCAATGAAATTACATCATAATAAAACAAAGTATTAGACAATAGCAGCATTGATGACCAGTCAGATAAAAGAGCTAAATCTGGGAAGCCAAACATCCCAGAACCAACTCCTGAATAAAGCCTAAAATCATCCGAGTCTGGAGGCTAGCTGAAGTCTCCAGTCAGTCAAGAACATCTCTGTTCAGATCAATCAGTGCAGCAGGCTGCTCTGTCCCTATCTCCCATGGACTTAAAGCTCTGACAGAAAATGCATCTCCTCATCTCTTGTCTTCTTATTACTAATTAAGTCAGATTAAACTGCCTGACATCAAAATGATGGCTTATCATAAAGGACTTGTATGCATAATCTGCTGTATAATGTGATTTGTCATCATATATCTAAGAAATAACTGTCTAATTTTTTGGTTTCATGATGTGATCAATCAAGTGGCTTGCGTGATAATTTGCATAAATGCCAAGAACGTTTATGCTTAAAATTTTCATGCAAGCCAATCGATTGATCATCGTCATGAAACCCAACAAGAGACCCATGGGCCTTATAGGTCACCTGAGCATCATGCAACAAATTTCCAGTGGTTGAATTTGATTCATGTTTTAAGCCAGATGCTATGGCATTCACAATTTTGAAAGAGGCACCATTGATCATCATAACTATACACTTAGCAATTACTTCGTTTGGTTACTTAATACCCATAGGCAGGGTAGGGGAACAAAAAATGCATTTCAACTAATCAGTAATAATCAGTAGTGCCCCTACCACACATGAACCCCTGACCCTAGGTCCACACATTGCACAATTTTTGAAAAGGCACCCTTGCTTATCAAAAATATTTGATTAATACCAAAGAGCAGATTTCAAACAATTCATTCATTTTCAGTATATAAGTACAGCCCCCCCCCCCTATGGTACCCCTGACCCTTGGGCCTTGAAATTCACAATTCTGGAAGATTAGGGCCCTTCCTCATCATAACTTTATAGTTAGTTTCTCTGCTTAATACCCAGAAGCAGAGAAGAAAATTTTCAAAGATTAAATGTATTTCCACTATATAATCAATAGAGCCCCACCCTAACACCAGAACCCCTGATCCTGGGGCCATAAAATTCATAATTTTGGAAGATTGGGGCCCTTGCTCATAATAACTATGTACTTAGTTAGTTTATTTAATACCCAGGAGCAGAGAATAAAATTTTCAAAGAAATAATGCATTTTCTCCATATAATCAATAGATAATCAATCGCCCTAGCACCAGAACCCCTGACCCTGGGGCCATAAAATTCACAATTTTGGTAGAGGCACTCTTGCTCATCATAACTATATACTTAGTTTGTTTATTTAATACCAAGGATTAGAGGAGAAGATTTTCAAAGAATTAATGTATTTTCACTATATAATCTATAGACCCCCCCAACACCAGAACCCCTGACCCTGGGGCCATAAAATTCAAAATTTTGGTAGAGGCACTCTTGCTTATCATAACTCTGTACTTACTTAGTTTATTTAATACCCAGGAGCAGAGAAGAAGATTTTCAAAGAAATAATGCATTTTTACTATATACTCGTTTTAGCCCCGCCCTAGCACTAGAACCCCTGACCCCAGGGCCATGAATTTCACAATTTTGGTAGAGGACTCAATGTTGATTACAATCATGCAAACAGTTTGACTGCTTCATGTCCAGGAGTAAAGAAGAAGATTTTTAAAGATTGCATTAATTTTAGTGGTTTTGGCCCCATCCCTCAGGCCCCAGGGGGGCAGGGATCATGAAATTCACAATTTTTGTTCCCCTTCGCCCATAGTTCCGAATTTGGTTGAAATTGGTTCAGTGGTTGCAGAGAAGAAGTTGAAAATGCTCAAATGTTAACGCACGACGACGGACGAAAACGAATAGCAATAGGTCACCTGAGTTTACTCAGGTGACCTAAAAATCTGACAGTTATTCCTTACATTTACATGCTCTTGATTCTGCAAATCCACCTGCTTTAAGCCACGTTTCTGTCTCTATTTGTCCTGCCCCCCACACAATTTTTTCAACTGCGCATATAGATGAACCAGACTAAGTAATTTTATGTAGAGATTAAGTACATAAACTATTTGTAACTATTTGTAATTTTATCTTGGACAAAGACATTGGAAATGTAAATATACATCAATAAATAATAAAATGTTATAAATATAGTACCTCCTCTTAAAAAAATGTTTTAGCATAAAAATATTGATAAAAATTTTTTTGAAAAGCTTCCTTTAAACACAAATTCAAGAAAAGTGCATGAGGACAAACTTATAGGAAAGGTCATTAAACAAGAGGCCCATGGGCCACATCACTCACCCGAGCATTGTGGCTAGGAAAAAGTAGAAATTGGTTTACAATACTATTGAAAAGTTTAAATCCAAAAGTTTGGCCCCGCCCTACCCATGGGGGTCATGATTTGAACAAACTTGAATCTACACTACCTGAGGATGCATCCATATAAATATGAGCAATTATGGCTTTGCTATTCTTGAGAAGAAGATTTCTAAAGAGTTTTCCTATATATTTCTATATAAAAATTTGGTCGGCCATTGTGGCCCTGCCCTACCCCTGGGGGTCATGATTGGAACAAACTTGAATCTACACTACCTGGGGATGCTTCCATATAAATATGAGCAATTATGGCTTTGCTGTTCTTGAGAAGAAGTTTTTTTTTAAATTTTCCTATATATTTCTATATAAAACTTTGGTCGGCCATTGCGGCCCTGCCCTACCCCCAGGGATCATGATTTGAAGAAACTTGAATCTACACTACCTGGGGTTGCTTCCATATAAATATGAGCAATTATGGCTTTGCTGTTCTTGAGAAGATTTTTAAAGAATTTTCCTATATATTTCTATATAAAACTTTGGTCGGCCATTGTGGCCCCGCCCTACCCCCGGGGGTCATGATTTGAACAAACTTGAATCTACACTACCTGGGGATGCTTCCATATAAATATGGGCAATCATGGCTTTGCTGTTCTTAAGAAGAAGATTTTTAAAGAATTTTCCTATATATTTCTATATAAAACTTTGGTCGGCCATTGTGGCCCCGCCCTACCCCCGGGGGTCATGATTTGAACAAACTTGGATCTACACTACCTGGGGATGCTTCCATATAAATATGAGCAATTATGGCTTTGCTGTTCTTGAGAAGAAGATTTTTAAAGAATTTTCCTATATACGTGTATTTCTATATAAAACTTTGGTCGGCCATTGTGGCCCCGCCCTACCCCCGGGGGTCATGATTTGAACAAACTTGGATCTACACTACCTGGGGATGCTTCCATATAAATATGAGCAATTATGGCTTTGCTGTTCTTGAGAAGAAGTTTTTTTTTATTTTCATATATATTTCTATATAAAACTTTGGTCGGCCATTGCGGCCCTGCCCTACCCCCAGGGATCATGATTTGAAGAAACTTGAATCTACACTACCTGGGGTTGCTTCCATATAAATATGAGCAATTATGGCTTTGCTGTTCTTGAGAAGATTTTTAAAGAATTTTCCTATATATTTCTATATAAAACTTTGGTCGGCCATTGTGGCCCCGCCCTACCCCCGGGGGTCATGATTTGAACAAACTTGAATCTACACTACCTGGGGATGCTTCCATATAAATATGGGCAATCATGGCTTTGCTGTTCTTAAGAAGAAGATTTTTAAAGAATTTTCCTATATATTTCTATATAAAACTTTGGTCGGCCATTGCGGCCCTGCCCTACCCCCAGGGATCATGATTTGAAGAAACTTGAATCTACACTACCTGGGGTTGCTTCCATATAAATATGAGCAATTATGGCTTTGCTGTTCTTGAGAAGATTTTTAAAGAATTTTCCTATATATTTCTATATAAAACTTTGGTCGGCCATTGTGGCCCCGCCCTACCCCCGGGGGTCATGATTTGAACAAACTTGAATCTACACTACCTGGGGATGCTTCCATATAAATATGGGCAATCATGGCTTTGCTGTTCTTAAGAAGAAGATTTTTAAAGAATTTTCCTATATATTTCTATATAAAACTTTGGTCGGCCATTGTGGCCCCGCCCTACCCCCGGGGGTCATGATTTGAACAAACTTGGATCTACACTACCTGGGGATGCTTCCATATAAATATGAGCAATTATGGCTTTGCTGTTCTTGAGAAGAAGATTTTTAAAGAATTTTCCTATATACGTGTATTTCTATATAAAACTTTGGTCGGCCATTGTGGCCCCGCCCTACCCCCGGGGGTCATGATTTGAACAAACTTGGATCTACACTACCTGGGGATGCTTCCATATAAATATGAGCAATTATGGCTTTGCTGTTCTTGAGAAGAAGATTTTTAAGAATTTTCCTATATATTTCTATATAAAACTTTGGTCGGCCATTGTGGCCCCGCCCTACCCCCGGGGGTCATGATTTGAACAAACTTGAATCTACACTACCTGGGGATGCTTCCATATAAATATGGGCAATTATGGCTTTGCTGTTCTTAAGAAGAAGATTTTTAAAGAATTTTCCTATATATTTCTATATAAAACTTTGGTCGCCCATTGTGACCCCGCCCTACCCCCGGGGTCAAGATTTGAACAAACTTGGATCTACACTACCTGGGGATGCTTCCATATAAATATGAGCAATTATGGCTTTGCTGTTCTTGAGAAGAAGTTTTTTAAAGAGTTTTCCTATATATTTCTATATAAAACTTTGGTCGGCCATTGTGGCCCCGCCCTACCCCCGGGGGTCATGATTTGAACAAACTTGAATCTACACTACCTGGGGTTGCTTCCATATAAATATGGGCAATCATGGCTTTGCTGTTCTTAAGAAGAAGATTTTTAAAGAATTTTCCTATATATTTCTATATAAAACTTTGGTCGCCCATTGTGGCCCCGCCCTACCCCCGGGGGACATGATTTGAACAAATTTGAATCTACACAACCTGAGGATGTTTCACCATAAGTTTCATCTTTCCTGGCACAGTGGTTCTTGAGAAGAAGATTTTTAAAACATACCACCAAATTTTCATTAATTCCCAATTATCTCCCCTTGAATGAGGGCGTGGCCCTTCATTTGAACAAACTTGAATCCCCTTCACCCAAGGATGCTTTGTGGCAAGTTTGATTGAAATTGGCCCAGCAGTTCTTGAGAAGAAGTCGAAAATGTGAAAAGTTTACAGACAGACAGACAGACAGACAGACAGACAGACAGACGGACAGACAGCTAGACAGACGGACGCCGGACAAAATGTGATCAGAAAAGCTCACTTGAGCCGAAGGCTCAAGTGAGCTTAAAAGTTAATGAACCTGAATAGCTCTAAGCTTTTTAAAATATACCATTGTAAAATATGGATATAACAGTAATCAAGCTCAGAAGATACAAATTGGAAGTAGTGCAAACACAGACCTCTAAATACATCAGAAATAGGGATCAGGTGCTATGGAGGAGTAAGCATCCCCTGTCAACTTGTCAAACCTGCTGCATGCTCATTATAATAATTGAGAAAGCATAAAAATTCTGTTAAGACAATTCAGTGTGTAAATAATGGCCTCAGATGAAGAATGAAAAACATCAGTCAGCAAATAAAGGCCAAGGTAAAAAAAAAAGAAACCTTGGGGCCATATCACTCAACTGAGCACTGTGACTAGAAAAAAAGCAAAAAACATTAGTATTGAAAAGCTTAAATGCATAAATGGTCCACATCTACCCCTGAGAGATTTGAACAAACATGAATCTACACCATCAGAGAATGGTTCCATGTAAATATGACCAATCATAGCTTTGCAGTTCTTGAGAAGAAGTTTTCTGAAGATTTTTCTATATACTTCTATGTAAAACATTGATTGTCCCACGTGGCCCCACCCTACCTTTATATTTCTTAATTTTCTTTAATATTCTGATACCTGCTTTTTTTTCTTTAATTAAATTACAAGTGTATTATTTTCTCTTTAGTTTGAGGGTATACGGTGGTGTTCCTCTAAAGATTGAGCTCAATATATAAGTGCTGTAGTCATCCAGAGAGTCATTTACAATATTTAAACTTCTCTTGTATTAACTATTGGCTAAAGTTAATCTGATGGAATTACACAGTTCAAACTTCTAGAATCTACATTTTATCCCAGTCCTCAAAATTAATCAGAACAAGATCTCATCAGCTGGTATGTGACATTAATGTTCTGTAGTAGCAGTAAATCAATCTGATTTTACACATTACTCTTAATTTGTGCCATTTCCTGATCCCAGTGCTTTAAAAAACTTCATAATCAAGTAACCTGCTTGATTTGGAACAGGAGAATTTCCTATGCCACTGATTTGCCATGCACTCTAGGGGTCACATTCGATTGTACATCTCATCAGGGAAGAAGACCAGCTCTGTTTATCTCCTACTGCAGACATAAAACCTAATGAATTCCAAGGAACTGAAGCATTCTCAAATCATCACAAATTACTGCTTTTTGTGTTTAGTGAGAAAAAAAAAATCTGATAAGCAGAATTCCTCCTAAAACAATGCAATATGGCAATCAGATATAGCACTCTGTGACACATATAATCATCTACAAAAAATTTCTGGCAGGGACAATAAAGCAGGCAATAATACTTAGAGATCATAGAAAAAGGTACTTGAATCAATATACATTCACAGTTTTTTAAAGTAGCAGGCCATTTCCTAACAGCTTAACAGCACCCACACTCCTCTTCTGACAGATTAGCACTCAGTTCTCTAATAGACTCCTTCAAACATTTGTTTAACAGCAGAATTTCATTCATAAAAGCTAACTGTACAAGATTGTGTGTTACACTATATTACCACATCTTAACTGGTAATACAAGATATTCCTGGCTTTACACCCTATTTTTGCCTACACAGTTTGGTGGCTTCTCTGTACAGGATTTTTACTCCATTAAAGAGTGACAACAGGACACAGGGTTTTCCCCTAGCTTTGGTCTGTCTTTGATCATTCAAGCTAACAAAAGTTTGTTGTCAAGTACAGGATATAGACCATAACTTTTATCTGGATAAATATAAATTTCCCTCAAGGATAAATCAGTATGTGTAGATTGGAAGAGATATTAGATCAGTGTCTAAATTACTAATTAACAGCCAATACTTCAGTTTAAAACACTAATCATTGTACACCAGTCTTTCCCCCTTTCAAATTTCCTTACTCGGAGTTACTCCATTTCAGTCTGTATTCAATTTTCTTTCATCCCTTTCACGTTGTACTCTGCTTTTTTAAAACCTTATTTTAACTACTGCATGTATTTTTAAAATCGACAACCTGCTTTTGCATCTTCTAAGTAACAAATCACTTCACCCAAGTGTACTCTTAAATCAAATCTGCACCAAGTAGGTTCTACATCTCTATATAAATTAACTCAACCTAATCAGAATATCATATTAATTCAATACAATTGAAGAATTTACCAAGGCAAGAACTTGATAAATTCTCAATGTTGATGTATAGGACTTTTGAGACATACTAATGATAGAAGTACATTAAACTTGTACTATTGTATTCTCAATTTTAAACCGCAATCACGAAACAATCATCAAGTGAATGTTCTACATAGATTTCATCTCATTTTCATTCATCTTCTATCCCTTGAGTTAGCATTTTTTAAATATATCCATGGTCATTAATTTTATTTTCCACACTAAATGTTTCTATTTAAATGCATGTCTTATCAATTTAACCTTTTTATCCCTTATTCAATTTCTACTTTTCCTCTCCATTGTTATTGTAAAATTTAATTAATCAATAAAGAAATGTTAGCAGTGCAGCCAAACTTGTGACCTGGCTATCACGTTCCTCTGAACTTATTTGACTTCTATCAGCTTATCTGTGAATTGAAAACAAGATTGCATGACACATCTATCTTAATCAAACCAGTGACTGAAACTGAGGGGTTGTATCCTCAGAAAGTGCTGCAGACCTCTTTAACAATAACAATAAACATGGATACAAAAATACAAACTGGAACCTAAAATAGATCTCAAGCTCACAGTGTGAACATTACTGATGCTGAATAAACTTGTGTCTAGACAAGACATACCACTGCTCGAACACAATACTAATCTACAAATATCTCAAGCTTCTGATCCCATGCCAGGGACCGCTATTTTAACACCTTTTCTACAATAATTAAGTAAATAAATGAAGATATAATTACCTCTTTACTAAACACATCCAGACCGTAAAATAAACCCAGTTTGACGAGGGCTAGAGAGACAGGAATATGAGCATCCACACTGGTTTCTGCTGCCATGTCATAAAATCTTTTGGCCAGGTGTACATCCTAAAACAAAACTTCACTTTTAGTGTTTTATCTACAAATATATATAGCTGGTTCTGTTCTAAATAAATATACTGCATCAAAAAAGTAATTTCAGGACACTATATGATTTTATTTCCAGTGTAAAGCTATTCTGATTTTTTTTGTTCAAGTTTGAAATTTGAAAATTTATATGGTATGACTTCATCCTTCAGAGGCAATAAAACTTATGCATTATTTTTAATATTGTCATTGCATTTCAAAGCCATACTTAAGCAAGAATGATTCAATATTTTGCTTTTGGGGTGTGGGTGTCAATCTCACAGGCCACAAATGTACAATGTACAACCATAGATATACTATGAAAACCATATAATGCTGAAAACCCTATTTTAGTTAAAATCATAGACAGTTTTCAGTAGGCCTATATTGACATATCATATTGGAGGTCAGCATGCTCATATTCCTTCATTATTCTACAAACTGTAATTTTTTATACTGGCAATTGTGGGGTAGGAAGCATTGTTTTTCTGAAAAATATGCATTTGTTTAAGCCTCCTTTATTTATATTTTTCATTCCATGAAGATTTTTCCCGAAGTATTTCTGCTACACCCTCTACTATTTGGTAAGACAAAGAGGAAAAATTATCAGGTTGACCACTAAGATGGTGGCCAAGGGAAATAACTCGGAGAGAAATATTTCATATGGAAAGTATTTATATACCTGTTTTAGACCAAGTCCTTGTTCATGCATATATCCCAGATTAAACATGGCCTGGGCACTGTGTTGTTGTTCAGAGGCCAGGCGATAATGACTAGCAGCTGTCTCATAGTCAATCTTCGTACCAAATCCATAGTAATGATAGTCGCCCATCTTAACGCGGGCCACAGTGGAACCCTGAGAGGCTGCCCGCGTCCACTGAAGCAGGGCCCTCTGTAATACCTCTGTATCTTCAAACATCCCAGTATCCCCTGGAAAGTCAATCAATTTCTTATGGAATTCTAAGGCAAATGAAACTTTATTTAGAAAAAAATCTCTCTTATGATAAAACAGAAAGTGTCTACATAAATGAGAATAATTTTGTTAGAACCAGTTATACATGAACTTCCTAACAGACTTTGTTTTTTTTAATACTTTAATGATGCTTACCTTGGTCTAACATATAGGCTACATTGGACTGAGCCACCTCATACCCTAACTCCGCCAGGAAGACATACTTCATGAGGGCCTGGGAGACGTGACCCTCTTTGTACATGTTGTATGCCTCAGGTAACATTTCTGCCCACCGGCCTCTCTCAGCCACATTTTTAAACAGCTGAAAGAAGATACTTTTTGTCAGAATAATTTACATCGTCTCAGACAGTATAGTGAGTATACAATAAAAACTGTCCCCATAGCCCCCCTCTAAAACCATGATTATTAATTGCTAGAAAAAATAAAATTGACTTTCCTTTGGGATTTTCAATTTCTCAAACAATGTTTATGTATACACAAATGTTCTAATATTAAGACCAAAACATGCATATTATATTTCTAAGAAAGATTGAAACTTCAATATATGTATCAATGTATCAAATGGACCTCTTCTGTATCACAAAACCCCAAGTAGCAACACTGCTTTTTTAACTTTTAACATTTAACAAGCAAACCAATGACACATTTTAAAAATTTTCATTATCGTACTGTGGTTTCATTAATATTTGTGGGCATCAATTTTCGTGGATTTAGTAAAATTCACAGTTTTGAGGATATGTAAATTTGTGGATAATGGTCCTAAAAGAAAAAAAATTATCTATCATCGTTTCCTTCATCGACTCAACAACAAAATCCACAAAAACTGGTTTTCCACGAATAATGATGAAACCACAGTATTTTATTATGCCAAAATAAAATATACCTTTGTTTCCCCTAACGCGACCGACCCAATTAAATCGCACCGACTGAAAAGATTTTTTAAATGAGAAGATTCAGTTATTTTTTTTTATTGTTAACTAAGTTTCATAAAATACAATTTCATCAAAATCAGTTTTTAGCAGAACGACCGACATTGTTCTACTGTGATTTGTTGAAGAAAATGGCGCCAAAATGTGATTACCGAGAAAAAGTTCTTAATAAAACAACGGCGACGTCTCAATCTTATGCCTTTAGCTAACTAGAATTCTTCACTCTCGAAATAATTTGATAATAAAATTTACCACGACTAATTAAGAGTGTTTCGGAGGTGTCTTGGCCTCTCCATGTGAGTGAATAAATTTTCGAAAGGGACGGTAAACAACAAACAAACCTGTCTGTTGAATTTAAGGTACGTAATACATGGTACATGTAAGGCCCGCCTAATGAGCAGAAGAGGGGCCCACCTAGTGAACACATCTTTCAGTTTCACTGCATTTTATTTAATTTGAGTTTTGATCTAATAACTATTTCATCTATGTTCCTATGTTTACTATATGCCATTACGGAACTATAGGAGTTGTTGTAAATATGTCTGCATATTCATCCTGATCAATATAATTCAGATTTTCTTTCTTTAATGCCTTTATTTATGGATTAAACTTCGTGACTATGACACTGTATATACATGTAGCCTTTTTATCATTTGTAGATTCGGTTTGGTTCAATTAAACATTGTTTAAATACTCTTTACAAATAGTTTTGAAATCATGATTCAGCTTCCTGAGATGCCCAGTGTATTTTTCTTTAATTACGCCCTCGAAGATTGGTTGTTTCTTTGCTTTTAATCCCTTCGAGATTTGTTTGGACGACATTTGAACATTTCCCCATTGCTCCAAATTTAGACGTACTCAGCACTTTTTTGCCATTAAGCAGTAAGGGATCTTTTTTGAGCCAGCATCTTTTGCGAGACTGGACATAAGTTTTTATGGTCCCTTTTGAAAGACTGTTTTCAACGTTCCTTATTGGTATTTGGACCTGCGACATAAAATTAGACACTTACTTCTTAACTCTTAAGCAAAATGCTCTAGAAACACTGCAAATCTGATATCCCTCAAAAAGTACACTGTCTATAAGCGCTGGGGGCTGATGGAAGGTTTAAAAAAATAAATGTCCGGTCTTTGCGTATTTGAGAACACGATCTATATAAATGTACTCTGGCGTGAGATATCTCACAAGTTCAACTAAATAACAGTTGTATAATTAATCATGAATTTTCCTTTAACATGTTTAAACAGCATATGTTTGATACCTAGCATTTTGTTTCCAAATCGCTTTCTTTTGTACTTTTCTTAATTAAAATTTTTTTTCTATTAAATTTTAGAACGTATTTTCAAAGCTGCTGTCATAAAATAAAATTGTTTACCTACCTACCGACCCACCTTGAGAATTCAGGGTCGGGTTAGGGGAAACAAAGATATTTTTAATTCCGGCCTTATGTAGTGTTATTTGATGTTTGAATTACCTCTACCGCAGTGTGACAGTTTCTGAGTACCCCTGTACCAGTGGCATGCATCTGAGCCAGATTATAGAAGGCCAGCAAGTGTCCACCCTGTGAGGCCAGGTTAAAATACTTGACTGCCAGCTTGTAATCCCGACGCACTCCCTTACCACCTAAACATAAACAAAAATGGGCAAGTGTAAATCTTGGAGAATCTGCTTACTTATTCAAGATATTTTTTTAAGTTAAAAAGCCATTTTTTGATTACAAATATGTACACAAAATATTGTGCAAACTTAGATTTCCAAGATAACTAGTCAATAAAAAACATGAAGAGAAGCTGTATTTAGCAGAACTAACCATAATGCATCAGAGCCAGCTGTAACTGTCCATCTACCCAACCCTGGTCAGCAGCCAAACTAAAATACTTGTGTGCCTTAGTAAAATCCTGTAAAACACAAATATATGTGCACATGATATCAAAGCACATTTTTGCTCTTCTATTCAAGTTATGATTTTAAAAATTGTATATTTTGAAACTAAGTTTTATGAACAAAAAGCGGAAATAAAGTTAAGCTGCATTTTAGTGATTCCTATCTTTATAAAAGAGCAAGAGTTTAACAACATTTACAATAAAATCTGTATCACTTACTGTAAAAGCACAAATATTTGTGGGTATGAAATTTTGTTTATTTCTTTGTTAACAATTATCAACGAAATTAAATCCCACATGAAATTTTATATGACTATATATTGAATAGAGTTACTTTAAAAACAATGAAATTAAATGCCCACAAAACTATTTTTGATGACAAATACATGAAATTTTACCCCACAAAAATTTGTGTTTCTATACAGTATACGTCATAACTATGTCACAACATTCCACATCTCTTAATACATTGTATTCATAAAATCTTTGTATACCAGCTAGTTCATCTAAAGCATCAAACCTCATATTACATCACTACATGTCAAAATAAGCAAATTTTTTTTAATTATTTGTTAACATACGTCATGTATATTATACCAACCATATGTTTTCACTCATCACTTTATGAAATGTATAGAAAATAGCATGAGATTGCCACTTAAAATTCATAAAAGACATGCATTTCCTTTCTTCTTGGTACAAGAAAGTATGCCCCAGGTTCAGTTCATCTGTTTATTTGTTTGTTTTGCTAAAAACAGGATATATTTCATTCAGGAAAATCCATTTTTTTTACCACATGGTCTGTGATTTAAAGGGTGAATTCTTTTAAAGGTGTGTTCTCTTTGTGTAAAACCAAAATTAATGGTTTTCTTTCAACTGCTAGTTTTACCAAAAACCAGTATATTGTCTCTATTTTCTTGCAAAAAACAAGGAAAAATAACAAACACTGCAAAAAAATGTATACTTAAAAGCATAGCTTGAGGACTTACACTATTTCATGTTTCACATGAAAAATCAGAGTGTTTTCAAAAATATATGAAAATTTGGATAGTTCTTTATTAGAATAGGAAATAAATCAGAGGTGCAATGTTCACAGGAATAGCATTCATAAGAAGCATTTCAAAAGAAAATTATATTCCTGATATAGATTTTCCCCAGAGTAATTTAGTCTTTTTTTACTTCAGAAAGCAAATTTGTCAGGTATACAATTTTACCAAGAAATATAGCTTGTTAGATGTATTCTAAAGCAAATGACATTATAACAACACTTGTACACGTGAATTAAATCTGCCTGTAACTGTAATCAATAACCTTCAGATCCTCATAATCACAACACTAATGGTTAACAGAGAACATCATTAAACATCCAAACCCAGTCATACGGCAAATAAGCCCTTCCTCTCTATCATTTCCTTTTTCTTTCATTACTTCTTAATTTTTACAAACAGAATGTGTTTTTATCTGTGATTGTATTGTAGCATACAGATAAATATGACTAAAACAAAAGTTGTAATATCTGTTGTTCCCCATGGGCTCTAATTTGTACAGCACATATTAGTACAAGTACATGCAGGCACTTGCAAAGAAACTGAAATTCTTATTTTTTTGTTTCAGGACATAATAATAAAATTCTATATACTATACATACACTGTAAAATCTTGCCCATTTCATTATGCAATACCGAAAACATAGGTAATCAGAGATTACAGAGCTCACCTCAACGAATGTTGTCTTTAAGTAAGGCAAAGTCACACAATTAACCAACAAAAAGTGTACATTCCAAAAATGAAAATATTTAAGCAATTTTATCTGATACTTTGAAATAGACCTACATAAAAAATTTAAACTAGTTCTTCTTCATGAAAATGTAATCAAAATCCAGCATATGAAGCAAATTTGAGAATTTTCATCTATTGATGAAAACTTTAACCTGTTCACTCAAGCGGAACATCCCCGAAGCAAGCCCGGTAGTGTGCATCCTTAGATGTATCATCCATGCAAGTTTGGTCAACATAGGGCTTATAGTTACTTGCAAATGAAACATGCACCAAAAACTTTAACCTGTTCACTCAACTGGAAAATGTAGGTCAGATTCAGCATCTGAAGCAAGCCCAGTAGTATGCATCCTTAGATGTATCAAACATGCAAGTTTGGTCAACATAGGGCTCATATATACTTGCAAATGAAACCTGCACCAAAAACTTTACCCTGTTCACTCAACCAGAAAATGTAGGTCAGATTCAGCATCTGAAGCAAGCCCGGTAGTATGCATCCTTAGATGTATCATCCATGCAAGTTTGGTCAACATAGGGCTTATAGTTACTTGCAAATGAAACATGCACCAAAAACTTTATCCTATTCACTCAACTGGAAAATGTAGGTCAGATTCAGCATCCGAAGCAAGCCCGGTAGTATCCATCCTTAGATGTATCATCCATGCAAGTTTGGTCAACATAGGGCTTATAGTTACTTGCAAATGAAACCTGCACCAAAAACTTTCACCTGTTCATTCAACCGGAAAATGTAGGTCAGATTCAGCATCCGAAGCAAGCCCGGTAGTATCCATCCTTAGATGTATCATCCATGCAAGTTTGGTCAACATAGGACTTATAGTTACTTGGAAATGAAACCTGCACCAAAAACTTTCACCTGTTCACTCAACCGGAAAATGTAGGTCAGATTCAGCATCCGAAGCAAGCCCGGTAGTATCCATCCTAAGATGTATCATCCATGCAAGTTTGGTCAATATAGGGATTATAGATACTTGGAAATGAAACCTACACCAAAAACTTTAACCTGTTCACTCAACCGGAAAATGTAGGTCAGATTCAGCATCCGAAGCAAGCCCGGTAGTATCCATCCTAAGATGTATCATCCATGCAAGTTTGGTCAACATAGGGATTATAGTTACTTGGAAATGAAACTTACACCAAAAACTGCACCAAAAATGTTAACCTGCTCCAAAAACATTAACCTAGTCATTCCTTTGCTGAAATTGCAGCATCTGAAACTTTGACTGGTACAATGAAACACACTAGAACCATCTTCCATGCATGTTTAATCAATATAGGACATAGAAGTACTTAAAAAGAAAACTGCTCCAAAAAACTTAACCTTAACCTGGGACGCCGACGCCGACGTGGACGCCGACACCGACGCCGACGCCGACACCGACGCCGACGCCGAGGGTATTACATAAGCTCCCCCAACTTCGTTGAGGTGAGCTAAAAACCCATTTTTGTTTAAGTTTAAAACCCATTTTAAAACACAATCATATATAATGCAGCTGTATCTTTAAAGATATCATATTGTGCAATTCCAGTAAAATTCACTTGCACAGAATGGGGGTAAAGAAGGTGAACATAAGAAAGGGAGATTCTCCATAAACACAGTAATCAGAGATATCAAACTGACCTTGTCTACCCCTTTTCCATACATGTACAGCATCCCCAGTCCTGTCTGTCCCACGGGATTGCCCTGGAAACCAAGAGTAAAACTTTATCAGTTTAAAGATTAGGGGCATTTGTAATGCATTTATTTAGCAAAAAAAAATGCAATTATAAAACATTGATGATTGCTGTAGAAGTTGAAAACAAACTCCATATAAAAAAAACAAGCTACATCAAAAATGTATGTGTCTAAGTATCAGCGCAGCAAATGCACAAGAAAACAACTACATGTATTTGTAGAATATACTTCCTAATTTACATTAATTTCTTCAACCCCCCCCCCAAAAAAAACCTAACTAATTCAGAGGATTAAATTCATTTAACCTTTTCCTGAATATGCATGAAAACCAATGTGCTATATTTATTACATATTTCTTAACTCTCAAAAATGACCAAGGATCAGTTTACAAAATTTTATCATACAAATACTGTATCATAATCTACATGCCTTTAAATTAAAGTGGCCGAAGCAATAGAATTTGAATTAATCATTATCAAGTATGTATCATTTACAATTAATTAAAAACAAATTCAAAAGTGGTATATGTCACATAAAACACAAAGGTCACTTACCAAGTTCATAACAAAATCTTAATTACGAAATGTAAATCATCGTAGATATGACATACTAAAGTTTATCTTTATAATAATGACTAATATACAATAACTAACAGCAACAGTTTTTTTTATTTGAAAGATGTATTCAAGTCTGATACTGTATAGCAGGTTTTATTGGTGGGTGTAAAATTTGGCCTTTTGTCGGCTCAAAGGTATGCCAATAATTTTGGCGTAATTTATTTTAGTGGACGCAGGGTTTCAGCTCTTTGCAGATGGACACTAAGAAGAGTCTGACTATTTTAGCGATTAAAATTTTAGCAGACTATCATCAAAACGCCAAAATTAGTACCCCGCTAAAATAACCCGTTACACTGTAATCTATCAATTAAGAGAAGGAAAAAATCTATTTTTAATTTGTTACCATACATGTTAACCTATTGTGATGAAAAAGAGGGAGATTCAGACCTCAAAAGCGGTAACATTGCGCGCGTGTTGTTTAACGCTTGGATTATCGATATCTTTCATGTAATATACATGTATATTATAAGCCTTAAATGAAATCAGGTACCTACACTAATTAATCTTAAATATCAACAGCAATAAGAAGACAGAAACACCTTAAGTTTGACATAAATTGTACAAATTCAAAAATTTTTCATGCTCATCATTTTGCTTGGAGCTTTACTTAGCCTTTTGAAGAGTGATCTTTGCTGAAATAGCCTAGAAGCAATAATTCTGAATGTCATTCAGTTTTTAAACAAAACAAATGATGGCATGGTTTAATCTAGATCTAAACAAGTTCGTATCTTTCGTTATATATATCAGATTTCCAGCGATGATCGAAAACGAAAGAAGAGATGTGCCACATGGCTTGGTCAATCGATGATTTCTATTGACTTTATTGATAAAGTTGTGAGCTTTTGTGCTTTTAAAGACGATGTCAAATGTTTTCATCTAATTCTTAAAAGCTGCATCTCCTTTTTCATGGCAGGGATGTTGATTAATTTATCGTAACCAATGTAATCACTGGTAGTCTTATGTTGTTGTCGTTGTCAAATCCGTGCTTGAAATCTATGTACAAAAAAGGGTTTGTATGATTCCGAGTCAAATCACGCGATATCTAGCGAGATTTTATGAGAGTGGCTTCAAAAATGGATACCCAAGCGAACCAAAAATACTTTGGATAGAGCTTTTGTAGAAAAGC
Organism: Saccostrea cuccullata; assembly: GCF_032062105.1. NCBI lineage: Eukaryota > Metazoa > Mollusca > Bivalvia > Ostreida > Ostreidae > Saccostrea > Saccostrea cuccullata. Next base: position 29,799 of record NW_026937571.1, read on the forward strand.
GGTAGATTTCTGAATTAAATCGGTAGGCGGGAGATGGAGTGAAAAAGCGGTAGACTCCCGCCTAAATCGGGAGAGTTAACATGTATGTTGTTACTGTACAGTTTCTTGTATATCAGTACTTCATGCTCAATGCCATGATAACACTGAAGTGACAGTGATCACCATCGTGAATTCTAGACTTTAAAACTCAGATTTCTTAATCTCTTGCCTATCTCATATTTTTTTCAACAACCCCACAATATTGGAGATATCAAGGTGTGAGTGAATATATAAGTCTATTTATATTGTTTTAATTAAAAAATCCCTAATACGCGAAGATTTTAATGTGATTTACAGACAGAAGTCTGGAGCCCTACCTTGTCAGCAGCTTTTTTGAAGTAATTAAATGCTGTCTCGTTACTTTGTTTTACTGCAGGGCTGCCCTCTGAGTACATCTGTAATTAAAAAGTGTATGATTTACCATTACACTACCTAAAGGAAGCAGAATGACTAAAGTTATTGAGAGTTATTGACTTTGCTAATTTTGAACCTGTGTATCTATAACTGACCTTTCCAAGAAAAGCGAAAGCATTGGCATTACCAGACTCTGCTGCCATCAGGAAATAGTGCAGGGCTCTCTGAAATAAATAAAAGTAATAGTATACATCAAAGCAATAAGCATTCATGTGATTTTTTCGTAAACTAATAAGTCTTTGAGTTGATTCCCTAAAATATTCAATTTAAAACATACAAAAAATTTCTCTTTGAAAAAAAACATTATGAAGATGGCAATAAAAAATTTAAAAGAAATGTTTAATTATTGGAAATTTGTCTCTGATTTTTCATTTAATATTTTAAACTGGGAGGTCTTTAAAGTATTCTTTAAAATATTTACTTATCTATATCCATATTTAAGTGCTAGTTAAGTTTTATGTCTAACCTAATGTTTGATGCCCATGCCCACCCTGATAACTAAGTCTGATGTCTTACCTCATGATTGATGCCTATGCCCCTCCCACCCTGATAACAAAGTTTGATGTCTTACCTCGTGATTGATGCCCACGCCCCTCCCTCCCTGATAACTAAGTCTGATGTCTTACCACATGATTGATGCCCACACCCCTCCCTCCCTGATAACTAAGTTTGATGTCTTACCTCGTGATTGATGCCCACGCCCCTCCCACCCTAATATCTAAGTTTGATGTCTTACCTCGTGATTGATGCCCACAACCCTCCCTCCCTGATAACTAAGTTTGATGTCTTACCTCGTGATTGATGCCACGCCCTGCCCACCCTGGTAACTAAGTTTGATGTCTTACCTCGTGATTGATGCCCATGCCCCTCCCTTCCTGATAACTAAGTTTGATGTCTTAACTCGTGATTGATGCCCATGCCCCTCCCTCCCTGATAACTAAGTTTGATGTCTTACCTCGTGATTGATGCCCTCGCCCCTCCCTCCCTGATAACTAAGTTTGATGTCTTACCTCAAGATTGATGCCCTCGCCCCTCTCTTCCTGATAACTAAGTTTGATGTCTTACCTCCCTGATAACTGCCCACGCCCCTCTCTCCCTGATAACTAAGTTTGATGTCTTACCTCCCTGATAACTGCCCACGCCCCTCCAGAGCTGCCAACATTCTTAAATGACAAATAGTAAGGCGGGGTCTAGGGACCACCTAAGCCCCCTGACACTGAAGATGTTTTGTAAATGAACATGCGATCTGAGACATAGTTGTTTCCATTTTGTTTACTTTAAAACATTGACATGAATGTGATTGGCCTTCTAAAAATGAAACGATGATACAAGCAAACGTTGTAAGAATTATGAATACATGATAATGTAGATACTATGGACTGCCAGCTATGAAAATACAGGTATTATAAACTTTGAACGAGAAAAACTGAAATCGGAAGAATAAAAAGAGAAATCGTAAGGCGTATTTTAGACGCTTATTTCGTACGTCTTACGCCAAAATCGTAAGGGTTGGCAGCTCTGCCCCTCCCTCCCTGATAACTAAGTTTGATGTCTTAACTCGTGATTGATGCCCTCGCCCCTCCCTCCCTGATAACTAAGTTTGATGTCTTACCTCGTGATTGATGCCCTTGCCCCACCCTCGCTGATAACTAAATTTGATGTCTTACCTCGTGATTAATGCCCACGCCCCACCCTCCCTGATAACTAAGTCTGATGTCTTACCTCGTGATTGATGCCAACGCCCCTCCCTCCCTGGAAGTAGAGCTGCCCCAGCACCACCTGGGCCTGGACGTCCCCTTTGTCGGCCAGGAAGTGGTAATACTGAAGCAGGTCGTCGTCCATCATCATACTCTGTCCAGTCACTTGGTTCTCTGCCTCCTCCTGGAGTCGAATTCTCTGAATGACAGGGCCCCCAGACAGGGTCACTGCATCTGCCACTAATTTAGAAAGCAGTTATGTCTTAATAAAGGCTACTGAACATTACTTTATGTCAAAGAGAGCTGTAAACTTCACACATTATTTTTTTATTTATAATAATATTTTTATTCATTATTATTTGTAATCCTGATATTTAATACTTTTGTGATGGAAGTTTGTTAATGAAAATGTTTTTGTCATGCACATTTCATTATCTAATTCATTTGAACCTGGACCATACAATACAACAATAAAGGACTCCTTTGGTGGTGAATATGGACATTTCCCGACTTTGTTTTCAAAACTTCAATATTATTTAAATAGATATATGCCACTTTATGTAACTACACAGCTTAACTACAACAAGAGGCCCAGGGGCCACAGCGCTCACCTGAGCACATTGGAATTTACTCCCCCCCCCCCCCCTCCAGGCGTTCATCATTTGAAAAAAATAGAATCTACACTACCTGAGGATGATTCCACATATCACTAGTCATAGCTTTGAAGTACTTGAAAAGAAGATTTTAAAAGGTTTCCCTATATATCCCTATGTAAAACTTGGGTCGGCCATATTGGCCCCATCCTAGCCCCGGGGGTCATGATTTGAACAAACTTGAATCTGCACTACCTGAGGATGATTCCACATGAGTTTCATCTTTCCTGGCCCAGTGGTTCTTGAGAATGATTTTTAAAGATATTTCCAAAATATTCCTATGTAAAACTTGGGTCTGCCATTTTGGCCCCACCCTTGCCCCGGGGGTCATGATTTGCACAAACTTGAATCTACATCACCTGAGGATGATTCCACATGAGTTTCATCTTTCCTGGCCCAGTGGTTCTGGAGAAGAAGATTTTTCTTATATATTCCTATGTAAAACTTTGGTCGGCCATTTTGGCCCCACCCTTGCCCCGGGGGTCATGATTTGAACAAACTTGAATCTACACTACCTGGGGATGATTCCACATGAGTTTCATCTTTCCTGGCCCAGTGGTTCTGGAGAAGAAGATTTTTAAAGATTTTTCTTATATATTCCTATGTAAAACTAGGGTCAGCCATTTTGGCCCCACCCTTGCCCCGAGGGTCATGATTTGAACAAACTTGAATCTACACTACCTGAGGATGATTCCACATGAGTTTCATCTTTCCTGGCCCAGTGGTTCTGGAGAAGAAGATTTTTAAAGATTTTTCCTATATATTCCTTTGTAAAACTTGGGTCGGCCATTTTGGCCCCATCCTTGCCCTGGGGGTCATGATTTGAACAAACTTGAATCTACACTACCTGGGGATGATTCCACATGAGTTTCATCTTTCCTGGCCCAGTGGTTCTGGAGAAGAAGATTTTTAAAGATTTTTCTTATATATTCCTTTGTAAAACTTGGGTCGGCCATTTTGGCCCCACCCTTGCCCCGGGGGTCATGATTTGAACAAACTTGAATCTACACTACCTGAGGATGATTCCACATGAGTTTCATTTTTCCTGGCTCAGTGGTTTTGGAGAAGAAGATTTTTTAAAAATGCCATTAATTTTTAACAAATTCATGATTATCTCCCCTTGGAAAAGGGCGTGGCCCTTCATTTGAACAAACTTGAATCCCTTTCACCCAAGGATACTTTGTGCCAAGTTTGGTTGAAATTGGCCTAGTGGTTCTTGAGAAGAAGTCGAAAATGTGAAAAGTTTACAGACAGACGGACAGACAGACAGATGGACGCCGGACAAAATGTGATCAGAAAAGCTCAATTGAGCCTTCGGCTCAGGTGAGCTAAAAAGGTCTGAAAATATTAAAAATTTAACATGAATTTATTAGACCATAGTTTCCAAAACCATGTACATTTCTTGTCAAGTCAGCTGTAAATTGTAACAAAATTACCGGTACTTTGATGCTTACAATGATAATGAGCCATTTCATGATGTGAAGGATTCTAAAATGTATAAATTAGGATAGTCATATAACTAGGTCTATTCCAATTTCCTGTCAGAGAAAATTCTCTTCCTGTGGTTTCATGAGGAAAATGAATGTTTTATTTATTACATTGTGATTTTACCATTGTAAGTCATTAATTACTCAGTTGTTTTATAAACATGTCTTTACATTAAACAAAATTGACCTACCTGTTGTTGCCACCTTTCTGTAATATGTTAAGGCGGTCTCACATTTTCTCTCCACACCTACCCCTGACCAATACCGGTAACCCTGTCAACATATTTGTGTATATGAAAAGAAAGATAACTCTTTTAAAAAATATCAGCATTATTTTTTAATCTTTAAACTTTAACACTACATACCAAAGCCATTTGAGATAAAGGATCTCCTCCAAGTGCAGCGAAAGTGAAATATACAAGAGACTGAAAAAAAAAATGATTAAAGCTTAATAAATTTATGTATGATTTTTATTTTACAAATTAAGGACCCTCTATCTGAATATCTAATGTTGAAAATAAAATAAATAAAATCAACATTCATACCTTTATACAGTAATTTTTTGTATTGTTCAAAAATCATTTGCTTTAGTGTATGAGGTGTATCATGTAACTGCTGGAAAAAAAGACTGTTTCTGGGAAAAATTGTAACTTTAAGAACAGCCTGAAGGAAAATGCCTACCTTTGCCTGACTGGAATTCACTCCTATCCCCGTACTGTATAGGAATGCCATACCCTGTCAAAAACAGCTATTTAAAATGATATGTCATCTATACACCACCTTAATTTTCTCTTAAACTCTATTGTATTTGGAAATCTGAGTATATCCAAATTCATGTTAATGACATTTACATCAACCTTTTTTTAATAATTTGTTCTCATCTTCCAATTTTTCTGAGCTTCAATTACTGTGGTTTCATTAATATTTTGTTGAGCACCAATTTTCGAGGATTTTGTTGTTAAGTAGATCCACATAATATAATGATCACTGACTTATGAAAATATATCATTCATTTGTTTATGCAATGCTTTTGTCCACGAAATTATATATCCTTGAAAACGTCCATTTTTCAAAATCCAGGAAAATTGATGCCATGGAAAATTGAGGAAACCTTAATATACAGCCCAACATACCAGCTGTCCTTTAGGGGAACCCCTGGCTGCCAGATCCTGGAAAATAGCTTTTGCTTTTTCTATGTTATGTGGCAAGTAGTCTCCGAGAACATAAGCAAAAGCCACATGTTCCAGTGCCTGCGTATGGTTCAATTTGGCAGCCAACTGGAAATACTCCATTGCCCTGATAATATAACAACAATGTACAAATAAACAATGAAAAAATTGAAAGAGATATTTCTATAGAGCATATATACAGTATTTCCACTCCATATATGACTTACTGTTGGTGATCTTTGCTGTATGTCTGATTTATAAGAGCTTCTCCCTTATTAAAATATTCTTGAGCTAAAATAAAATAAAACATGTCACTTTTAGTAAATATCTATATATCAATCATGTCACTAAATTTTGCCACATATATTAACAAAATTGGAGTGATAGTAAACATGATTTGCTAAAGAGTAACAAGTCAGGCATCACTTTACTTATAAGTCTCTGATTATATCAACTATTGTACCTGGTATAGTAAAACATAAAGTGCCAGGGATGAGCAGTTTTGCCTTGTAATAAAAGTAATTTGTTATATTTGTTAAGTTCACATGGATCATTAGTGCAAGAAAAACAGAATGCCAGGGGGAATGAAAATCTCTTCTCTGTAAGCCTCAATTCCTTATATCTGAGTTCACTATAAGTGTGCTTTACTGTATATATGTTATGTAGCCCCCATCCCCCCCCCCCCTCCCCCAACACAAACAAACCTTGACGTTGTTCCTCTGTGAGTTCTTCTTGTACTTCTCCCTCAGTTTCCTCATCTGAAAATTTTCATGATAACACCTTATTAAATAAATACCAATATCACATACTTAACATTTCAGAATCTATACAATGCAAATACATGTACTTAACATTCAGTCTATAAAATGCATTGAAACAAAATTTACTTTGTGTTTAAAATGTCAAGAAATCAGAGCAATCCAAACATGAATTTGAATTTTTAATCTTATTCTCTTAATGCAGGTCAAAATATTTTTAAGAAATTATCTATCTTATTCATCAGAACTACATAAAAAGTGCCGAGCTTAATAAAAAGGTTGAGTTAGAAATAAACTGAAACAAAAACAACAGACACTAGCAGACAAGGTTGTAAAGCAAGGATAAATTTGATAGAATGACCATTACAATAATGTTTCAAGAATAAATTTCAGATTTAGGGTGATAGTGAAAGCTCTCACCAAGTTTTCCTGTTCCTATTTTGCTTTACAACCTGGCCAGAAACAGTAAAAACGTTTATAGGAGAACCAAATCAAAAAGACATTCAGAACTCAAAAAGCATGAAAGTAATTAAAAAGAAACACCAAATTCACATTTTTTATTTCAAAAGTATTGTACAACTTTGGTGGAAAAGTGAACAGAATATTAATTAATGAACAAATCACATAATATCAACTAAGTTAAAAGAAATGACAACACTCAAATCCTTTGTTACAGTGCCATTCCCACTTCCTTCTGAAGTCCCATATGTGCACAAATGTAGACAAAAATGGAGATTCATAGAGAGGAAGTCAAGAACATTCACAATGATTTACCTTGTGTCAGCTCCCCTAAATTCCTGTCAACATCCTCAAAATTCATATCTTCATCCCCGTCCTGATAAGCTGTGTCTGTATCCTCACCCCCCTCATTATACACCTGGTCAGTATTATCATAGCTCTCCATGTCATCCCCATCTGAAAACCCCTGATCTGAGGAATCTTTATGTACAGGAGTCTGGCCTACTGTTATCTCCCTTCTGACTTGTTGAAATGTATTATACTCTGTTGTAATAAGTCCATTGCTATGCCTGGTCTGGGTGTATCTCTCCACTCTGACATTTCCAAATTCATCTGGCTTGTACAACACTGTTGTCTCTTTAACGTTCTTTTCCAAAGTACTAAACACCTCTTCTACTTTGTCCATATCCATTTCATCCTCATCATATGGACTGGGAAACGCGTATTCTAATTCCTCGTCTTCTGTAACACGATCAGCCTCCGCGTTAACAAGGATTTCTTCCTTATCCTTGGCATCATCCATATCTGGAAGTCTACCATGAACTTTTCTGAATTTCTGAATCCTCTCAAATATCTCATCATTATTTCCGAAATTTTCATCCTCACTGTCTGGCTCTCCTTGACCTTCGTTGATTCCTGATCCCCTCTCCTGATATTTCTCTTTCTCTGGGTCTGATCCTTGGTGAGTGTTAAGGGTGCTGAGATGGCTACTGTCCTCTATAGGACTATTTTTCTCCGAGATTGAACTTTGGCCCTTCATCTGATTGACCTGAGTATTGGAAGCATGACTGTTTTGACTAGATTTTTGATTGTCTAATGGAATTTTGTTGTTGGAGCTTTCTTCACTGCTGCCTTTTTCATTTGCTGTCGGACAAATATTGCTTTTTATTTCAAACTATCTTGATTTCTTATAAGATAATAGTGATGTTCATAGAAAAATTCCACAAAATCGTGTAAAATATATCAACAAAAATAAACCTGTCAGTCTGGATAAAATGCAATATAACTGCACTCTAAGTGATCATGAAGAATTCTTTTAAATAGACACTGTGTACTTCTCAACTCATTTTTTTTCTAACTTGAGCAGTATTTTTTTAAAGTTAAGATATTATTATTTTCTAGAGGGCATTACAAAAACAAAATTAAGCCCCAATGAAAATTACTGATATAAATAATAATTATAAAACCGGGAGTAGTTTTTTTCTTGGGAGTTGGTACGTCTTATCTTGTCTATGTAGTTTTGTTGATGATCCATTTACTATCAAAGGCCTCTTATGGGTTTGGCCAAGAAAATAGACAATATTTGTGAAAAACTAGACTAAGAGGTACTGTGAGCAATGAGCTCACGTACAGACAGACGGACGGACATACTGATTACTATATACCCTCCCGTTTTTCAAGCGGGGGTATAAAAAAATCAAGGTTCTTATTCAAAATTATTAATTACTGATACATGTAATGCTCATCAAAAATGTCAGTCTTTTTACTCATTGACAAGTTAATTATTACTTAACTACTATAGAAATACTACAAAGTATGCATTTGATATTGATAAAGAACCAGAGTATTCAAAAGACATTTTGAAAACAGATACTGTATAAGCTGATATTGAGAGCAAATAAATTTTACAAAATTTATCTATGCAGATTCAACAGGGAGCTAAAAATAACATGCAATAAAGTATTTTTTGCCCAATGCACTATATGCGCCAACCTCTAGGATTATAAAGACAGGAATGTCAGTTGTGCAGCAAGGCAAGAATAATTTGATTGGATTAGTCTATTAGTAAAGGATTGATAATATTTTTTGCTTATTTTATAGTGTGTCAGACATTGGACTAGCTGTGATCTGTAGCTTGCTGGTCTGATAAAAAAATTGGGATGGATGACCAGAGAGCTACAGTGCCACCCTTTGGAAAAACTGTATATTTATAATATTGAGCAAAAACATGCACTCTTTCTCGATTTTTATCACCATGTATATTTCAAAATATTATTAACCATGTGTTTCTTACACATTCTTTTACTACTTCCTAAACAAAACTGCATAGACAAGTCATGTACAAAGCGTACTGGACCAAATTATCTTACAACCTAATATGGTTTTCTAAATAGGGAAACTTTTCAATGGTGTCAATATCAGGCCCAGGAGGGATATAAACAATGGTTCTGGGACATGTTTTGTTGTGGAGGTTGTAAAAGAATATAAAAGAAACACATGGTTAGCAAAATTTTGAGATGGCTGCATACATAAATAGAGAAATAAATCAAGAAAGCAGCATTTTTTTGGTGTGTGTGCAATAAACACACAGTTTGCACTGTAGCTCTCTGGTCGCCTATCCCAATTTTTTTTCAGATCTATCTAGCATTGGCTAACATTGGACATGCTACAGTGTATATGATTTAACTAAGTTAGTATGTGTTTGGGCTATGCACCAAATTCCCACACCACAGTTACTAATCCTAGGTGATTACCTTCTAAGGACTGACTGTTCACTGGGGGTTGGGCTGAGGGATCATCTTCCACTGAGGGTTGAAAGGGGGAATTTTCCTCCACTGAAGATTTATCAGAGGGGCTGTCATTTACTAGTGATTGGCTAGAGGGGTTGTCCTCTGATGGAGATGGGGTAGAGGGGTTATCCTCCACTGGGGGGTCAACAGAAGGCTCTGAGGGACTGATTGTTGAGGAGGATTCTTTTTCAGATGACTCTATCTCGTCATTGTTAGAAAAGGGTGTATTTTCTTGACCATACAAGAGTTCATTTCCTACATCTGAGGTCTGTTCTTGAGCTGCATGTGGAATATTGCTCTTCCCTTCCTCTGCATTATGTTTGGGTTTAGAGTCTAAATGGATGGGGTTTTTGTCTATCTTTTCAGATGTAACTTTCTCATTTTTAGTATTGATATTTGTATTTTGAGATTGCAATTTATCATAAGCTTTTTGCATTTGGTCTTTTTTAGGACTATGTTGCTCAAATCCTGAAGAAACTTCTTTATTTACATTCACATCATTTTCCTCTATTACTGAGGATTTATGATTATCATTTTTTACAGATCTATCAAGTTTTTCACCTAAATTAATGCTTAATATGTCTTTTGAATCATCTTCTTTCACATGTTCATCCATTTCATCTACAAAACTTTCAAAATCTTTAATAATATCATCCAAACCTGATTCCTCCTTCTTCTGTTTTTTGTTCTCATGTTCTCCTTCATTAGCTTCTGTCACATGTATCACAAAACACAGAAACAATAATGAAGAAAACACCACCACTATCTTCCACTTGGTAAGATTTCCAGATCCACATTTTTTATTCCTTTCCGCCATTTTATCCCTTGTGTTACTTACACCTGAAATATATTGGTACTTAAAATGAGAACTTAGTCATCATGCAAATATATACTGTATATAGTGAAATTTTTACCCTATTCTCATTTGGGCGAATTTAAAGTATACAGTATAATCTCTTAAATAAATCTATGACTGAGCGAATTTAAAACCAGGCAAAATTGTCTGCAAGTGTGAAAGGGCTAAAATAACACAGGGCAAAAATAACCCTGTATATAAGAGTATATAGAATTGTTACATATCCTCTAAAATAGCTTATATTTTACTGTTTTCAGGCTTAAAACTGAAACTTCAAATTAAAAGAACTGAATACGATTTTTTATTTTTACAAGAAATAATGTTTAATTTCTTTGTAAAGTTGTTGTCAAAGGTGGTGACTTTCCAGAAAAATAAGTGAAAGAAACACACATATATATAGATTTGACTCATTGTTACATTGTTAATGTTAGAGGACATACTTAAAACCTTGACCAAAATCAAATTACCTCATCATATTCAACATAAAAGAGGGCAAGCAAGTTTATGATTGACCAATCTCTTGGAATATGAGAATGAGGACAAACTGCACTAAGGAAAATGCAATTTAGAGGGAACATCACACAACCAATCAATTTACAACCATACTTTGAGTAGCAGGAGCAGAATTGCTATTTTATGGATGTAAATCCTTAAGAAACCAAGTTTTACAAAATATGAACTATAACAGTAAACAAGTTGCTGTTCTACAGTGTTCTAGTCTTCCCAAACTGTGTGCATTGAATCTGGAGCAAATAAATCCAAGCAATTAATATTACGCAATTCAATATTGAGTATTAACTAATACACTTTTTCATAATGAAAAAAAAAACAACAAATATTTTTTTATGAAAACGTTTCTGATAGTGATAGTGAAATGTCAAACTCACTACGGTCAACAGACAAGATAAACCGGCTCTACTTTCTAAGAAATCTTTACCTTATTAGTTATTTCCATAAATAAAGTTATGAAATACATATAAGATATGATAAAGCATATGTATATTGCATTTTTCTGTTGGCTTGGGCTAAATTTCTCTGGTAACGCCACGTATCGATACCTTATTTTCAGTTTTGACGTCCATGTTTTTCTCTACTATGTAAAACGCGTACTGATTGGCTGGATATCAACCGGATGTTGATTCATTTAGCGTCTGTTTACTTTAATTATTCCAATTTCAACGTATATTCTTATTATTTTCTGAAATGAAAAGTAATAAATTTGCATTGTATTCTGGAAAAGATCTTTGAAAACTATGTAATATCTCCATACGACCATAAAACCAAAGTTAGCCAATCAACCGGATTGTTTCAAACCATTAGTAAAATATGGTGGCACAGTTGTGCAGTAAGTTATATCAGAGACATTATGCAAACAAGGTCTTTGGTTATATGTTTGTCAGTTTATACTCAGTGGCAGATGTAGAGATTTTGAAAAGGGGGCGATCAGTTTGAGTTCAGGGTATGGGCCCACAGCCACAAAAAATATTGATTTATCGAATATTGTGTATTTTTTGGATTCAAAAGGGGGAAGGGGGGACGTACGGGCCCCCTGGCCCCCTCTAAATCCGCCAGTGATACCAATGCCTCACAATTTCCCTGGTTATATAATTTTTTGTATCAGTGTCTCGTGATTTAAAAAAAAAAATGAAAAAGATGGGAGAGAGAGAGGGAGAAGAAAAATAAACGTTTTCTAATTGAAGTTTAGAACAAAAATATAAGAGATAAACATAGGTTACACGAAATCAGACATATATATAATATAAACAATTAATGTTATTTGAGCCTCTATTAAAAGATTTACGGTTTAAATTACAAATTTAACAGGTAAAAATTAAAAAAAAAATGTGATCGAAATATAACACATAATTAACATACATATGTTTCCCTGATCAGATGTTAAGAGATTAAGGAGACTGCATGGTTTTTGACAAATAACAAAATGAACCTCCCATCCCAATTTTTGCTATCGACTGCCTTATTCATGTCTTATCTATTTGTATAATTTTAAAAGTCTACCCACAGCTGTACTTTAGTCCTCTTATAAAAAAGTTTTTGACGCAATTTTAGCATGTTTCTGCATATTATATCAAAAAGCCCAGATTCCTTCATTTTAAAAACAATTTAAACATGTCATACTGGTAATTGTGGTGAAGATAATTAATACAGTTTTTGGAACAAATATATGTTTGCAAAATCTTTTCTTTAATTTATAAATTAGTATCTTAACAGATTTTGCCCTTATTGCCTATAAATATCTGCCATGCATATTTCAAAGAGGAAAATCTCCAAGATGGTGGCAAAGGGAAATAAGTACGTCACCATGGTCACACATTGGAATTTCTGAGAGAGGTAGTAACGAGCGACAACTCTGCATGGGAGATTGGATACTAATAACAGCCAAGGTTTATGAGTTCGATATCCTCTGCACTATATACTACATATACAAAAATCATGTACATGTATATTAATTACAGCACAGTTCCGGAATCTTGGCAATTTCGATTCGATAAAATGTATGTCTAATACTTTTTAAGGAATCTATAAATGAAAAAAAAACAATTCTGTTTCACTTGACTTTTAATGTTTTTTTTTTTTTAAAAGTGCATTATTTTCTCTATGTTGGCCTTTGGCATACAACTAGTTCTTTATACCCCGTTTGTTTATCATTTTCTCTGGACATAAGAACAGCAGAACAGTTTCCAATGACTACTTCTGCTGTAGTGTAAACAATGACGTCACTGATGACATGACCCCCAAACACATTCCCTTCACTGTCACTAAGGCTGATGTGAAGATGACCGCCGCCTGACAGAGTCCCCACTAAGGAAACAATCTCAAAAGGCCCATCGTATGTCTTTATCTGTGGAAGATAAATTTGAAGAGTATATTTGAAAAAGAAAATCACACGCTGCAGTACCAAATTGAATTCTATGCATCTCATTCCATTTACGTGTTACGAACTTACTGTATACCTATTCATAGAATAAATGCCCGGTATTGTGATTTATCGAGAAATACTTACTTTTGGTTTTATAAATAGAAATAAAGATGTTGCTTCAAAGAAAAATTATCTCTGTTACATGTATCGATCCATACCGATTTTCTAACAAGGAAGCATTTAATCTCGACGAGATTCCGACTAAAATTTTTGGTCTGACGTCCCTCCGACTAAAATTTTTGGTCTGACGGAGGGACGTCAGACCAAAAATTTTAGTCCCTACGAATCTCGTGGGAGGGACGCCGGAGCAAAAATTTTAGTCCCTACGAATCTCGTCGAGATTAGGAAGCACTGTGTCTGTGTCATGCTTGAATTTAAAAGAGATACTAAGTATACAGTTTACATTCAAATACGAAGGAAAGGGGGAAACGTTTTTCAATTTGTACGACTCTGACATTAATAATTTTTAAAATTATTGATAGTTTTAGGGTTTATTAATTGCAAGTTACATAACCCAAAAATTCTACGAGTAAGAACCTCGGTTAACGTCCTTTACTGCTCCTTAACGCGGCGCAAAGACAAATTAATTGTATTGAGCATCTCGCCATGAAGTTTAGCATGCTGGAGTAGGGTTGATGCAAGCTTTGCAATTATTACACTCTTTGCTTACTTTACGATGCAGTTGATTTTCCAAACCTTTGCTTTCCTCATCCATGTCTTTTCAACAATTAAATCTTTCATTTTTTGGAACAAATCTCCTATATGTATGATTTTTGACTCACTGTGTCTGTTTAACGTAATACCGTTTTACTGTCCGCCATTCTCAATGTTGCTTTGGTGACACTCCCAACACAAGTAAGGATAAAGGCTGCAGACAGTTTGTTATCCTCCACGAATTTTACTAATCCTTCTTTAAGGTCGGCACCAGGCTCAAACCGCATAGGATAACAGGTGAGTGGACTCTCCATTGCCTCCCTTGTCTTTAACAGACAGCAAATGAACAACTTTGTTAGTGATTGACAAAATTTTACGATTTATAAAAAAACAATATATATCTAGAGGCTCGTACGGTAGAAAGCACTTTTGTTATCAGTGAGCGCGATGCTGCGAACACCGAGTAACATTAATACTTAAAAAATATTATATCAAGAAATGTTTTTCATAGTTTTTTTTTTAATTATACATGTATTTTTCCGAAAGAAATTATTTCATATGAATGAAAAAAAAATTAAACAGAGTGTTACAGATATAATTAGAAGAAAATATCTGTAAGTTTACTTTAATAAGTGCACTTTTAAAATTGACCACGCACCTGCATTCTAAGTTCTAAGCGCGCCCAAAACTCTGGGAACAGTTGTATGGTAATCCGTAATGACCTCTTTTCATTTGAATATTCACTCACTTAAAGTGGAATCTACACTTAAGCTTATGATGCTTCCAAGTAAATATATATGATAATTAAGGCATAGTATTCTTGAAAAGAAGAATTTTAATTAAAATATTCCAGTGCCCGTAGTGGCGAATTTAAAGCCAGCTCCGCGTCATGATGTGAGCAAATTTGAATGTATATACAACTCTTGAAAGTATGGTAGTCGCATCTTCTGGTTTGTTATTCAGAAGAATTTAAACTGACCTCGCCCAACTCCAAATGTTTCATATTTATCTTTCATTGGAACAATTAAGATGTGCATGGCCCTTCATTTGAACAAACTTGAGTCCCCTTAACCCAAGTATACCCTGTGTCAAAGTTGGTTGAAATTGGCTCAGTTGTTCTGGATAAAAGGATGAAAATGTGGAAAGTTTACGACAGCAGACAACGGAGAAATTTCGATCACACAAGCTGGTCTATTTAGCCTGAAGTCGCTTCAGTTGATCTAATGATTGCGTGAAACATACGGAGATAACGAACAGTATTCAAGATCAAAAGTCCATCATACAAAATCGGAGCAGAGCAAATACGGACCTCCACTGGATGTGGGATCAGGCCATGGAGGAGTGAGCATCCCCTGTCGACCGATCACACCCGCCGTGTCCCCCTTGTCATGATCTGGAAATAACGGGAAAAAATCCGTCGTCAATTCAGTGTATAAACAATGGATTGACAAATAGTATGAAAAACGTCAATCAGCATTTGACTCAATTATCACGGTGTGATTTTTTTAACAAAGTGCTCCGCATTTCAGTTACCGATGATTCCTGGGACGAGCTAGGACGTCTCATTTTCCGAAGCGAGAGGGAATTATCACGGTGTGATTTTTGATAAAAAACAATGATAATGACATCTTAGCTGACTAATTCTTGATCAAAAAAATTGTATCATACAACATTGTTACAGTGTTTTATATAAGTCTGTAGAAATGCATAATGCAAAAAACTGGTTGTCGAATGTTAAAAGCATATTATGCAATTTGGATATGTTTGAATTATGGGAAAAACAAAAAGTTGAATGTGTGGACCTTCCTATAGTAAAGCAAAGAATTTTTGACCAGGCAAGACAGAATATTTTTTCTCAAATAGAGAGCTCTAGTAAGTGTTCTTTTTACAGATATTTAATTGCAAATCATAATTTACAATTTTAATTACGTAAACCTATACCAATAAAATATCAAAAATGTATTTTTAAATTGAGACTGTCATCACACCAATTGGCAATTGAAACAGGTTTACATACCGTTAAATATAGTTAAAGACACTCATAAATATTGTTTTTTGTGTTCAAATTATGTTTAACAACTCTTAATATAGTTTACGATTGTAAACTTTCATTGGTTGATTTACAGACGTGAATCATGTTTATCAACAAAATCTATTGTTAACGCTTATTACCAGATAATCTTGTATCATTCGTAAACTATAGTTAACAACCTTTAAATATAGTTTTACAGATGAAAACTATACTTAACGAATCGTTAACTATACTTAACAAATCGTTAAATATAGTTTACGGTTTGTAAACTATAGTTTACCGTCGATAAATCTAGTTTATCAAATGTGAAACTAGGTTTATCTCATTTTTGTGAATTTGGCGTGCCATACTAGTAAGTGTTCTTTTTAAAGATATTTAATTGCAAATTATAATTTACAATTTTAATTACGTAAACCCATACCAATAAAATATCAAAAATGTATTTTTAAATTGAGACTGTCATCACACCAATTGGCAATTGAAACAGGTCGATATAGCAATACAGAAAGACACTGTAGATATTGTTTTTTGTGTTCAAATTATGTTGAGGATGAATTTCATTTTATTTTAATATGTCCCGCTTATGAAATACACCGTAAAAAACACAAAGTCTTATTATTGGAAAAAAACCTTCAATGTTTAAATTGTTGCAACTTTTTAATGTTGAAAATGTTAAAGAACTATGCAACTTAGGTAAATTTATTTACTTTAGCCTAAAAACTAGAAAAGACATGTTAAATTAATCATTCATGTCATATATATATATTTGTTTCATATGTACATAATTATCATATTCTCCTGTAAACCTGTACAGTCATGTTTGTATTTGTTTGTACATAATATAATGCTCAAAGTCAATAAAGAACTTGACTTTGTAATATACATTTAATTACTATAGTAACTGTAATTACTTTTAACACCATGAAACACTATAATTACTATGCAACTCAAAATGTGTCAATTTAAGCAAATTTACTATATGTGACAGTATGAGTTTTTCTATCTAAGCCATCTGTCACTCATGCTAAGAATTGTGCTAATTGTTATTGTTATATTTCATTATTTATATGTTATGCAGTCAGGACCTAGGCTTCGGATTTTTCGGGTGCAATTTTTGGATGTCCAGAATTCTCCCTACCGACCTAGTTTATAATAAAGTGCTATTCCATCGTTAGCATTTTTATGTTTTATTGTTGCCGGAAAGTTTGACACAAATTTTCCCAGGTAATACAATTGTCGTCTACAAAAATTTGAATTTTTCAATTAAAATTTGTATATGACAAGTAACAGCTGATAAAAAGCTTGTCTGACTTAATCAATCAATATCTAACAGAACTCTTAATAAACCTTTTGAGCAATACTTTTTTGTGTTTGAAATATGTGTTGTGTTTTTATTTGAGAACCTTGTAAAAATATTTAATTATTTAACTTGTAGAAGGATGATGCCTTTGCTGCATTCTGAAGAGTTGTTAACAGAATGGTTAATGTATGTGGGTTTATGCCAATAGGTGATGAAGGTATAATGTATTGTTAATTTAAAGTTGACCCCCCCCCCGACAAAAAGTAAAAGCATGGATGATGTATATAGACCTTAGTTGTTAGATTGCCATTCAATGTAATGATATTATTTAAAATATAAAGATGTGCCAGACTCCGTTTACCTTTGAACAGGAAAGTAGAAATTTTTGACATTCGATATATCGATACATTCGAGTTGTTTTTCATGAGAAAGGAAATTACGATTGACTTTTCTGCAAGTATATATCTACCCCTGGATCTAAATTTAAAGGCCACTGAAATCTGTTTTCAAATCATTCGCGCGTGAACATTTTAGAGAAATATTACTAAATACATATGTTGCAAAAATATTTTCTGCAATAATAAACAGTAGCAGTTTGTGTTCATTGATCTTTTTTTTCCAAAGGAAGTACTATAATTTTTTGGAACGAAATAGGTAAAACCAACATTTAGGCCTTTGGCTTTGTGGAAAAGAAAGATTTCGCACAGGTAATTTCTTCGATGTCAAACTTTGGAATCTTGTGTGTACAATGGAAATGTTTTTGATTGGACATTAAAATTTGCAAATAAAAACAGAGGGGAAACAAAAGTAGAAACATTTCTTTTGTTTTGCATATACTGATAATACTTCATATTGTAACACAATTTATAAAATTTTCTATGAATTTTCAAATAACAGAAAACATATAATATACATAAATTATAACAACAAATTTCATGGAAGTAACAATGTTGTAAATTTAAAATCAAAAAGGTGCATTCGCTTAATTACTGTTTTGGCGCGAACTCCATTTTTGAAATAAATGGACTGATCTATATTCAATTAAATTTCTGTAACAAAAAATATCATTACACGTTGAAACGGTAAATCGCATGGAATAATCTGTTTCATGCAAACAGAGTAAACAAAGTAAATACTGCATTATTTTGCATCAGTAAAATCATTGTTTTCCTGAAAAATGTTTTTTTAAAATGCAGGTAAAAGATTTCCAATGTAAATCAGCTTGCACAAAAAAGTATGATTAAAAGTTTTGACACAATTATCAACACAAAATCTAGCTCTCTGGGTACAAAAATATTAATATATGATCAAGCAATTATCAATCCTTATACAGCCTGACATAACGTCTTTTGTAGAGCACACAATGATAATTGTAAATTGTATATGGAAATTCGCTTTCAGCAGTCAAAATAAAATTAAAAGAAATAAATTGTATTTGCTGACAAGGTCATGCTATCTACCATAGAACTCTTAACTTACGAAATGGTGACGAGACTACTGATATTCTTGTCTCATCAACTTGTTTGACAATAATTAACCACGTTTTAGAAATTGTTAATACGTAGAGCATGCTCTTGCGTATCAATTCAACCGAGATGTATAAACGTATTTGATGAAGGTATATTTGCACAAAGAAATATTTAAAAAAAAGCTTCCCGTCATTTGCAACAATTTAAACAGTAAACTGATATACACCTAATATAATTCTTTTGAATTTATATTTTGTATTTCTACATTAGCTTTTTAATGAAAATCATCGCTCGGTATCTCCGTAAACTGGCCGAGAGCTTTCGGCAAACCTTGCTGATTTTTCCTTCTTCAAACAAGAAAGAAAAGAATAATAACAAATTGTAAAGCCTGCAAGCAATTAAATCAAATTTTATTTATAACGAAATTAAAGAGATCTTTTTATTTATTGCTATACAAAAAAATCATGTTATTAGGAATTAATTACTGCTGATTTTGTTGTTCGTTTTGTCATTTTTTTAAGATTGAAAATCTTGCAAAATTGTTAAGTCGTACGAAAATTAGATCATCAGAAAGTTATCTCCCTTGCTTTGAACAGCATTTCAACCAATGAAATAATTGAAAATTTTTTCCGTTTTCTACCAATCACAAAAGAGAGGAAGTGCATAGTCCGGAGACTGCAAAAAACTTCAATATACAATACCGTCTTCCAAGGAAGACGGTAATAAGTAAAGTTGACGACAGAAAAGTTAAAGTCATCACGATTATCATAGATCTTAGTTGTTAGATTGCCATTGACGTCCTTTTCAAGTAAGATATAAAGATGTGCCAGACTCTGTGGTACCTTTTATCTCAAGCTCACCAGGATATATCGTATCGACATGAGAATGGAAATTACCATTGTTGGTCGTCGATATATCTAGATGTCGAGTTTAAGGCCACAGCAAGTGTTTTCTTCTTTTCGCGCGTAAGATTTTGCGCAAATTCTGCTTCATGTGAATGCAAAAATAGGTCTGCTAATAAAGGGGCACAATTGGTACCCATAGGAATTCCAATAGATTGTTGGAAGACCTGGTCACCAAAAACAACATAGATATTGTAAATCAGAAACTCGAGCACCTCTTCGATGTCAACTTTAGAGTACTTGTGTGTACAATGGGAATGTTTTTAACAAAATAATTTTGCAAATGTAAAATGCAGATCTTTGGCCACAAAAGTAAACACAAGTGTTCTCTAGTAACTAATCTTTATTGTAACACAATTTATCAAATTTTCTATGATATTTTCAAATAACAGAAAACATATAATATAGCCATATCTTCATAATAACAAATTCACGGGTAACAATGTTGTAAGATTTAAAATCAAAAAGGTGACATTTTCTAATACTGTTTTGAACTCCATTTTTGAAATTTAGATATCTATATTCAATTAAATTTCTGTAACAACAAATATCATTCCACATATGCAATATTCGAGTTTTTCAATTTTTCTGTGACAGAGACAATATTTCCCTCCTTCGTTCGGTGTTAGTCTACTGATGCTTTGGCATTAAAGAACCCTTCTTTGCAGCAGTTCTTTTGTGATATCCCTCGAAAAACGGATTTCGGGCGTGTTCGGTGTCCTGGAACCGAAAAAAGAATGATTAAAAGTTATTGACACATTATCAATCAACACAAAAGTGAGTACTGTGTACAAAAATATTCCAATATATGATGATGCTATAAGCATAAACTCTACATAACTGTCTATTGTCAATGCATCCGTCAATAATAAATAAATAAATATGGAAATTTTCAACAGCAGTCAAAATAAAATTAAAAGAAATATTTTCGTCTGTCCAGCATCTTCGGTAGCCAAGGGTTTCTGATACGCTACTCTCCTCATAATCCCTTGGCATACGGTGCTGTGAAAAGACGGGATTATTTCACTTGATCTCGAATTTAGAACAGATACGCACAAAGTGCGTCATCAACAGAAATAAATAACGTATTTAAATAATGAAAGTTTTAAAAGAAATATTTAAAAAATATTGATTTTTTCATTTGTTGTTTATTGTGCAAATCTACATCTTCAATATAGATCCTAATTTATATTTTGCAACATATCTTAAGATTTTTAATAAAATCATATCTATTCATAGAATAGCATGTGATCCTTGTTTACTTGCGTTTTTCATTCCCAAGAGAAAAAAATCAACAATTGTCCCGAACGCAAAATTGTCATTTACAAAAGAAAAAAAAACAATTGCCGATTTGTCGATCAATTAATGTCGATCCACTCCAATCACAAGTTGAGAAACAAAAATCCCGACTTTTTTAAACACCATATACCAAGGACTTATGAGGAGAGTAGCGTACTACCAGTAACCCTTGGCTAGCGAAGATGTCTGTCCAGCTGCTCCATCAATGGTCTAAAATGCAGTATCTAGTTTCTTAATCCATGTATTCAATTGCTTTTATTGATGTTTCATATTTATGCCATTGTCTTTTGCAGAAGCATACGGATTGTTTATGAAGTTGCGTTTTTAAAACTGAACCATGGCAATTTTCACTGAAATACATGTAAGCGGTGATTATTGTACCCGCACACAGACACCCTCTAACAAAGTCCACTTTAATATCTTTACAACAGCTACATGTATATTACGAAATATACAAAATCAATGGGTAAATTAGATTTAAATAATTTACAAAGCATTCCAACGTGTTGAAATTTTTCAAGGTTCAGGAATAAGATATTTATTTCAGTAAGAGTTATCTCTCTTATACAAGGGTCAATAAACCTAAAAAGAATGTTTTTAAACTCGTCTCTAGAAAAAAAAAGTTATCTGACATTGTTATAAAATACAAACAGAGGCAAATGTAGAATATGCAAGACAATTTTACATATTCTTTTCAGAAAAAAAAAACATTATGGTCTTCTTAAAAATTACGGAGGCCAATATTTTTATGGTTTTAGAGTTTCATTTAAGAAAGCTCTCATCGATACTGTGAGATGAGAAACTTATTTAGAGCAGAAAAGGCAAATGACCCTGTCTTTAATATCTCTTTATACAACACATTATCAACAATAAGTATGATTAAATTTGTACATCTCTTAGCAATACTCACTCTCTTTTTGATCATGTGTGGAGATTTTTTAGCCACTAAGGATTTCCTCTTTTCATTTGTGGACAGAAAGGCGTTATTTTCCTAGTGGAAATTTTGTACAAAAAATTAAATCTTAAAGAAGTGAGTATTAAGAAAGATTTACAAGAAATCGACGCGACAACATATGAACTGTAAAAGATTTAACAAAAAAAGACATTTACCATGTTTCCTAGCTGGTCAATCACACTGTCTAGCGAGGATCCGGACTTGGTGCTGATTCTACTGTCCGCCGGACAACTAAACATATGCTCTTTGTCGCACGGGCATTCCTGTTGTTTCATCAGATTTCTGTTGTTGTCCGGAGTGTTTTCGAAATTTTCTACACAGTTATCATCGGCTGAAATATTCCACATTTTTGTTACCAGTTTTTCTATTCATCAATTATTACTTTAAATAGTTAAATACACTTTTAGCTTATCTATTACTTTTACAGCCACATTTCTTTTTATCGATAAGGGACTTGAGAATGAAATACGGATAGGACGGAAATCAATTCAATTTTCTAATCACAGTACGCACCTGTGTATCCTATGGGGCAAGGGTTGGGCGGATTGCAGTAGGCGGGCAATACTTTGTCTGTTTTGACTTGCTTGGGATTGTCTTTTCCGTCACCAGTTCCTCCTGTAATGTTATAATGTGACGTAACAAGATTTTCCTCCTCTTTCGACTTGCATTTGAAGACGTTTTCATCAATCCAAAATAATAATTGCACATAAAGAATAACTTAAAAATGCAGTTTGCTGGGTTGGGAGGGTCACCTCAACTGTGCCAAATTTTCTAAAAATCTTCCGTTCCGTTGTCAGTGTCTTTCGAAAATAACCATTTTTTTTTTCGATCTTATATCCCAAAACTCATTGACCACTTTAGTTCACGATCCTGGTTTTACAAACATTAAGCCAAATCTTTAAAATAATACATGTAGCTACAGAACTGTAGCTCTCGAGACAAAAACATTTGAAGAGACATGCTAGAATTCCCAGAATGTTCCTGAGAGCCAGTTCTCTCTAGCAATGTCTGTACAAATTTTCTTTCCCGGAGTGCAAAAGTTCTACAACCATAATCTTTTCAAAGAATTTATTTCAGTGTTTTATGTAACATTTTGACGTGGTTGTGTGGAATTGGGAGAGGAAATTATTCCTATCAACAAAAGCTAGGTTACGGTATTAAATGTATTAAATCTATAAACCACATACATTTAGTCTGATTAATTGGAACCTGCTCACTCACGTCTTCGGGTATCTACTTCTTACTGTCAATAACAAAGTCGACCTTGAAAGAATTTTGATTTTGGTGGGGAAATTAATACTATATAAGTATCGAATCAATGTCAAATAGTGAGCAAATTTTCAATAGCACTTCAAAATTCTAGATTCAAGCAATATATAATACATGTATGTATACCAGGTTCCAGTCTCACAGAATGTCATATACGAGTATATTACCGTAACAATTTTTATTTACAAATGAATACACGAGTAAATGTTAACGCAATACTAGGAAGAAGAAGAACTTTCAATTTTGTAAATAATTGATATATTTTTAATAATGATTATATATACGTTTTTTTTCATCAGTTGCAGACCGATTCTCTTTAGATACTCCATACACCTGAGAAGTGTACTGAGGAGCTACTAACAGATGCGCCGCGTTGTGTTGTAGATCCGAACCATTTGAAATCAATGATATCCAAGAAATTCAGTATGAAATGTCATTTCAATTTCTCTTTGGTCTGACATTCTGTGACGCTTAGACTTATTGATCGCCTGCCTCAAACATTTCCATCACACGGAATAAGAATAATATTGGATAACCAATCAAATTGCTATCCGTGCCATCCATGACGGAATGAGTATATAATTGACAGAATTTGTTCTTCTAATAAAAGCATTGTTTTGAGAGCTTTATATAAAATGTACGACCCACCGGACACTGACTGGTACCCCCAGAGGGGACTGTTCTCTTGGTATTCTTGGTCCCTGATGGAAGCCTCGCTGAAGATGTCGTCATTAAGTGTGGGCTCCTGATATCCGACATTAGACCAGTCCTCGTTAGGAGAACTTCTGCTCTCCAGGTCATAGTAGCCATTGTCCAGAGCACCTCTTAAGTCTTCCAGAGTGTACAGTTGACCTAGATCTGACCAGCCCATGGACCCACCATGGGAAATTTTGGCCTCCGACACCAGGAATGTGGCCAGAACAGTCAAAATCATTTCAAAGGCCATGATCAGACCTAAGTGCAGATAAAATATATAATGTTTTATATAAGGTGTACGTTTATTAAAAAGCATAAAGCTCTCCAGACAAAGATACTGATTCTTTACATATGACGTGATTAAGAGATCATTTGTTTTCTTACAACTAAAATTCAATCCGAAATTTAACATTAAGAGATGGTGGTCACAGTGTATACAATTGTTGTCAGAAATCAATAAAAACGGATATGTACATCAACATACTCTTGTACGAAATGTCCACTTTTGAGAACAAGTGAAACAATAAGTAATCTTGTAAACTCCCATATATTAAGTAAATGTTGTTTTAATCATATAATTTAGTTTTATTTTAAATGAAACTATCTTACCTCCTAGTAGTTTTTTAAGAGAACTTCACAGATTCCTCTTCTACAATGGCGCTGCTGTTTTCAGAGATGGATACGATCGATATACCCTATGACGTCCTTGCTTTTCTCACGTTCTGTAAAGGCCAGTGCTATTGATAATCAATATTTTCTTTCCATTTAAGGAATAACGACCTGTAACATGAAATGATGATTTCCTAGGATTGAAAGCGCGAATTTTCGAAATTTCTGTACATGGAATTTTTGTTAGAAACTGATTAAAAAATTTAATTAAGTTGGAGTGAGAATACCGAGATAAGATTTCTTTTGTCAAGCGATATTCGATAGGGGGGTCTCCCTCCTCTAAAGTTTCTACGAGTCTAGCTGTAATGGTAGTAAAGTTTTTTTTCTGAACCGGTTTGATTTTTCTCAATATTTTCTGACAATACTGCTGCGCAAAATTTTATTGAAAATGTGTTCACAAATACTATACATGTACACTTATTGAATGACTACGAGGGAAACAAACTGTTGTCCTGAGGCTGAGGTAGTGGGGAAGACCTAGGAAAGTGTTGCCAGAGGCCGAAGGCTGGGACAACAGGAATTTCGCATGATTTTTAGAGATCTCTATGCTCATTTGAAAGAAAGATTTCCAAGATAAAATGGATATTCAAATATTTAGGTACAGCGTAGCACCCTGCGGCCTGGGGGCATGAATTTAAAAGTGTCATTCATTCATTTGCTATCTACAATACTAATAACTATTTGTCAGCTAGCTGTCCATCAGTAAAATCAAAGTACTGAATGTACTGAAAAGCGGTTAGCATGCTTCCATCTAATATGTACCGAAAAAAGTGCATGAAATGATATTTAAGTATGCATATCTTTGTCCAATGCCATCAGAGAAAAAAAACAGACATTCTGTTTTTGTAATACTTTACTTAATAGTAAAACCAATAACATTCCAAACTGATGTCACAGATGGATGCAATCTAATTAAAATCAGATGTTCCGAATCCGCTACTGCTTTTCAAACATCTAACAACATCCTATTTGGGGTCATGTAAGAGTGAATCTTCGATTAGCCAAAGAAAATGGTTCCTCCGAAATCTTGGCTTATAGTTCAGATGGGTTTCTTGTTTTCACCACCGAACCAAAACACCCGAGGAGTTTTGTAGTAAACAAAATATGCATTGCAAAAGCTGTGTTATGTATGACGTGTGGGGTATCTTGTATAGTTTGCGCTCTTTCGTTTGCATTATTCACGTTCAGATGCCAGACTGCAGACTATACATGAAATTTATTCCAAAATTACTTTAAATCAACGTAAGACAGCATCAATAATGATGATATGTAGCCGTGGAATTAATTTGAGAATTGTTTACCGAGGCTTGAATCTACATAGCCAAAGTGTTTGTGTTTACTAGTACATGTATTCATAATCGAAAGGTCGCTCTGATGTGACCCCGAATGGGATGTTAGATGTTTGAGAAGCGGTAGCGCATTTGGAACATTTAAATAAATTTTAATTAGATTGAAATGCATGTTTCAAAATTCAAACATGAGATTTCTTCAGTTTGAAAGACAGGAAGTGCATTTTTAAAACTTCTCTCTTGGTGGCATCCAATCGTTCTCTGGATGAAAACAATTATGTTGATGTTGAAAATTTAATTGCCTTTAAATTCATGCTCTATTGAATCTGAAATTACGTAATTGTAAAGCCTACTATAGCAAACAACTAAAAAAATGACAAGTTAAATTCTTTAGATTAATTGATTTGGAGTAGTGTAGATCTACAGCTGGCTAGTCAGCGAAAAAGGATGGCTGAGCAGAGACTTTGTAAATGAATTGATATCAGAGAGCTTCAGATGTGTAGGCTCACTGCGGGTGTAACCTGTCAACGAGGGATGCTTACTTCTTCTAGGCAACGGATCCCACCTCTTGAACTTTCAGGAGTCAGTTTTTCTTCTTAAATCGATCATTGATCATTCTGTATTTTGATACAGATACTTCCGTTTAGAAATATTATGAACTACTACTTCTACGGGAAGACTGGTGAGTAAACAAGATTATCAAGCTTTATGAAATGTACTTCATTGACTTTTCAAACAAGTAAATGTTCGAATAATGTAAATGGTATATGAGAATCATTTAAAAGAAGTCTTGCACAATACATGTATGTCTAGATAAGGACATATAATGTGTATTTGCCATATACTCTATATGCAATATTGTTCTCAGATAAAACATGTGAAAAGGAAAGTTGTCTAATCAATCAATACTAGCATTTAAAAATTCAAATGTACACTAAAAGTCAGTGTAACTTAAGAAGTTATCAATGTCATTTTCTTCAATATGTCGGTTAAACAATATACACCGATTTTTTTTTTCTATCAATGTGCCTCTAAACACCTGTATTTTAATTTAATTCTTCTCAAACGCTCAAAATAATAATTGACAAATTGGATAAATTCAAATTTAAAAAGTATTTTCACAGCTAATGATACGTTCCCTAGGAATTGATCAAAATTTCAAAAATTATAAATAAGCATTAGTATATATTTTAAATTTTTGCTAATTGCCAAGATTTTTCATACCTCATTCTTCTGTGAATAATAATGTCGGTTGATTTTTAGAAGAGGATCACAATGCCGATTAAGATTAATATATATTTATCCATTTTTTTTTCAAAATCAATTTTACTACTTTAAGTGCCCCATTATTTTTTTTCAAAACTAAAAGTAAGTGATCCCTTAATTATGATCGTTTGTAATAAATTATCAAAGACGGGGTGGCGAATTTACCCCTGGAAGCAGAGCTTTTATAATCTGTTTATTAGACAGAGAAAAAAAGAGAAGAAAACAAACGTTTCATTGTGGAGGTAATCCTATTGTTTCCATAAAAACGTTGCAAAAAGTGTAAACCTTACAGATGTATTCGGTGTTTTTATAACAGCGTTTTTCAGGTATTACTTAACTTAATAAATGGTGTTTCTTAATACTTTGGCAAGGAAAATCAAACTATGATAATAACCCTCAACCTGCTGTATAATTAACCGTATCGTTCAACTTTCAAAAATAAACTAACAGTTGCTATAAATCGCGATCGCACGATGTACATGTAATAAGGACCAAATTCTCAGTTCTTTGAAGTTATTGTTCTAAGTATTGTCAATGCTTTGGTAAATACTTAAATAAGAATTCGATATAATCGTTATAATAGCCACTCTTCATACACAGCATATTGTCAATCTCTCACCAGGGGGCGTATTACGCCAACAGTATACATATCATAGGAAGCGCTTTGCTGAAGTTACCGTTGTCGATAGGTAGCGCCTTGTGGAAATTTCCGGTTTTGGTTGCAGAAGGATAAGGTTACGTGCCATAAAGCGATGTCGATAGGTAGCGCCTTATGGAAGTTTCCGGTTTTTTGGAGCCCATGCCATAAAGCGGTTAGCTAGCTAACCGCGTAAAAAGAGAAATTAACAGTTACTTAACTGTTCAATGTACATGTAAATAAATGACCAGTTTTGCCATAGCCTGGATCCAGGAGTCATGGATTTGACGATTTTTTCTTGGTTTTGGTTGTCTAGTTATTATATTTATGAAAACAGTTTGCCAGAGCATTAGATGTTTGAACATATTTTCATGTTACCCCCAGGACCTGAGGTGACAATTATCATGAATGAAGTTCACAAATGATGAGGAAAAATGTGGACTTGATTTTTATAACAAGTACATGTAATCCTGTAGTTTGTCATATCTACCTGTGTAAAGTCATTTCAAGAAATTAACTCTTACTCTATTACCTTTTGAGACCAGTTCCTCAAAATAAGCAATTACATGTACTTCTACAGAAGTAAATTTAAGCAGTTAAAATTAAAAAACAGTAAATAATGGGCAAACTAAGAAGACAAAAATAGCACCAAAGTCATCCAGTCAACCTGATGAATTGTAACATGATGTGATCTTACTCTTTTATTAAAAAAACATATAACATTCGGCATTTCATTCATACAAAAACATCACAAGCATACATAACACTATCAATGTTACACAATCATCTATCATGGGTTTCACTAAGTTTTTTGATATCATTTCTGTCCAGCACTGTTTTGGGCATGTCTCTCTTGGACTTGAGCATCGGTACATCAGTGACCGTCGGTTTCACCATATTGTCCAGTTTTCTGTCCAGCCTTTCGTCCTGGATACTTTCCTCCTTCCAGGGGGTTTCATTACGGCCCAGTAAATTCTCAAAATTGTATCCTATAAAACCCACCACTACCGCAAAAGGAAACGCCACATATG
This sequence comes from Saccostrea cuccullata, assembly GCF_032062105.1. NCBI lineage: Eukaryota > Metazoa > Mollusca > Bivalvia > Ostreida > Ostreidae > Saccostrea > Saccostrea cuccullata. The sequence goes on from NW_026937571.1 coordinate 58,526, forward strand.
GTGCATAGGTCCTTGCTGCTGCCATTATCACAGGCCACATTTTCTCTCATTAATTATGATCATCTGCAATAAAAAGTGAACATTCTTTAATAATGTAATATGACATTTGATTGGATAAAAGATTTATGTTATATTGTATAAAATAGGTTGCCTACATCACAATGAGTTACATCAAAAACTCATTACTTCGCTTGACATTAATTTTAAAAATATGCTCGTGTATAAATGAGCAAGTCGAAATCACACGATCATGTTGTAACCATGCGAGTCGTACATGGAATTGGAAAACAACCATATGATGCCATGTGAACATGTATGATGTAGATAGGGCAAACAGACCCACTAGCTTTTGAAAACAATATTACATATACACAATGAAAAAGGTGGACTTTTTGGTTATGTAATGATTTGTCTTTTGATTCCTTTTTGTTTACATTATCTATCTGTTTATGAAAGCTTGAATTTGATTGGTGCTTTTTAATGAGAGAAGCAAGCCCTAAAATATTTAATGAAATACGCCAACGTGTTGACTCAATGACTGAACACCCCTGGCATTGCGAGGATGTTTGCAATGATGCAAGATTTATTTCATTAACATTCATGTACACCTCTCGTTCTTCAACTCGAAGAACAAAAAAAAGTGTGTTTACGCAGGGAAAAGCGCATAAATTTTTGTTTCCTCCACAATTTAAGGAATCATTTTATCTACCTGCTTTTCAGTTTAAAATGATGATCCACTCTTCAAGGTCGGCAATGACTGAATGAACCGAAATGTGCCGACAAATTCACACAGGAAATTTATTTAGCAATGTAAAAGTCAAGAAGTACCTTAAAAGATGTAGTTTTCCGGATAATTTTAAATTAACAAAAAAATGGATCTGCCTTTAGTAACACTATTGGAACTAGATATTTAAAAGCAAAAGTATTCATTAAGATCATTTTTTGTTAACCGGTTATCAAAAGATGGTATAATTCGACGTAAACTGCCGGCAGATTTCATGAATCCCAGACAAAGAGTTATAAATAGATTTTACAACATCTATTTGCAAGCTGTGATGGCCGAGTGGTTAAGGCGTTGGACTTGAAATCCAATGGGGTCTCCCCGCGCAGGTTCGAACCCTGCTCGCAGCGTAAATATTTTTTTCTTTTTGATTGGAGAAATCTCATTAGGTTGAAATGTTTCTGAATTAAATCTATTCCTATACCGTTTATTCTTATCAATCCATTTGTTTCTTTATATTGATTCAACTATTTTTTCCTTCAAAAGTTGATACAACTGTTGTGCATGTGTGCTGAGCTGAAAAAGATCTCTAAAAGTTGTAGTTCTCCTTTCAAAAAGGCCTTTGTTTCTTCATATAGATTCTACTTTTTTTTCAAATATGATAAACTTACAACATTTGTGAGAGAAAAAAATGTTGTATATAGACAAAAACTTACTTTTTAAAAATTCTAAATTTGGTAATTCTTCCAGTAAGACCAAGCATTTTATAACTTGTCCAAAACATAAAGGACATAAGAAATTATTTTTTCCGACATTATGTGCATAAATTTTTACACTTTATTAAAATAATATGACAATTTGGGGCCCTTGAAGAACCTCTCCTACGCTGAGGGCAAAAAACACTACAGCTAGACGAGTGAGTGATGTAATTTGATAAAGACCAGTTTTTCTGCCCTTTCTTAATTACCATTCATTTAGTTTACCCGGTATTTAAGAGATTTTCATAGATTGTGTATCAGTTTTCATAATATACATGTATAAATATGATAATCAAGAGGATAAACCCCCTGCTATGTATGTAATAAAACAGGCAAAAGATTGAAAAGAAAACATTTTGAAAGAGTGTATTTTCCTAACCATGCATACATTCCGTTTTACTTCTTAATGATATGGAGAAAAACTTTAACCTTGCCCATAACTTTTGATTTAGTGGAGCTATGACTTTCATATTTCACATGTGTATTCCTTGTGACAAGACCTTTCTTTGGGTTTCACCAAATTTGACCTTTTGACCTTGACCTTGGAGTTTGACCCACTTTTACACAAAAATTTCAAACTTTTACTTTGGCCATAACTTTTGAATAGTAAGTACTAGGACTTTCATATTTCACATATGTATTGTTTGTGGCAAAACCTTTCATTGGATATCAACAATCTTTACCTTTTGACCTTGACCTTGGAGAATATATTATGAAAAAACTTTAACCTTGACCATAACTTCACGATGAGGACAAAGGCTTTCTTACTTCACATATGTAATCCCTGTGAGAAGACCTCTCTTGGATACCAATAACTTTTATCTTTGACCTTTTTTTAATTACTTTTTAAAAACTTTAACCTTGGTCACAACTTTTAAAAAGTAGATAGTCGGACTTTTATATTTCACATATGTATTCCTTGTGGCAAGACATTTCATTGGATATCAACAACCTTTACCTTTTGACCTTGACCTTGGAGATTTACGTACTTATGAAAAATCTTTAACCTTGACCATAACTTTTGAACGGTGGGGGCTAGGGCTTTCGTACTTCACTTATGTTTTCCTTTTGAGAAGATCTTTCATTGGATACCAACAACTTTTACCCTTTGACCTTGACATTGGAGTTTTAACTACTTTTATAAAAAAAACTTTTACATTTTCACAACTTTTCACCTTTTTAATACTGGATATTATATTTCAAATATGTGTTTTTGTGGCAAGTCCTTTTATTGGATATCAACAACTGTTTTTTGACCTTGACCTTAAAGAACACACAAAAAATAACCTTGACCATAAATTTTGAACATAATGGGCTTTAACTTCACATATGTTATCCTTGTGAGAAAACCTTTCATTGGATATCAACAATTTTGACCCTTTGGTCTTGACCTTGGAGTTGACCTACTTTTTAAAAAACTTTATACTTTGGCCATAACTTTTTAACGGTCAGGATTAGGGTTTTCATCCTTAAAAAATCAACTTCAATGTTACTTTCTAAATACATGACATATGATAGGATGTTCATATTACACACAATATGTCATAAAAGATAACATCTCACCCACAAAGACACCGAAAGCGGGGGACCACAATTCTTTGAATTTGCTTGTCCTTGGTAATTTGTCCTTGCACTTTATTGTCTTTCTCTTTACTCAGTGTCATTGCTTGAATTTATTTACTTTTAAATGTTACTATTTCCTTCTATTTTGTATTTTCTTAAATATTAGTTCTTTGCACTTTACTTATTCTGTTTTGCTGTTTTGTTTGCACTTTTTTCTTCATTTTTTGGAATTTTTTTTTTTGGTCATTATATTGTATAGCGAATATGCATTTAAGCTTAGTAATAGTTCTTCTGTATAATTTAATTCAATTTATCCCCTTTTTTCCCACCGTTAGTTAACAAAAGAATTTAATGTAACTTATAAGGAATATTTTCATCATTGTATTTTTTTGTCAGTTCTTAACATTTGTAACCTTGACCTTGGAGAGGACTTATATAGGCCATGCCTGATGTCCAATCCAATTATGTAATCTTACTTTACATAATAAAATATTGATTAAATTAAAAAAAAATAGAACAGGCAAAAGAAACCATTTTGACAAAGTCATTTTTTCTAACCATGCATACCTACATTCCGTTTTGCTTCTAAATGATATAGAGAAAATGATTTCTGATAATTTTGCTATTCTTAGCAAGTTTTTGCCATGTCCCCAAAGCAGTCTTAGGGGTAAAATGATTTTTTTAAATCACAATTTAGATTCATCTCTAACTTAAAGTAGCTTATGAAATTTGAAGATAATCGGCCAATATACTATAGTATTATCGGAAAAAATTCAAAACATTCAATGATTAATGGATGATACATTATGGATAAAGAACAGTGGCAGTAGGTCACTTTAGTGACAAATTAATTGTTGCCTTAATGAGTTGAAAGTCTCTTTCAGCGGAAGCCCATGCAACAACTTTCAAATATTTTTGAATTTGATATAACGATGTTTTAAGCGATTTATTATAACGAATTTAATCGTTTTAACAATATCTTTGAATTCATCATAATGAATTTACTGAGTAATCTGTTATGACAAATTTGCTGATTTCGTTATAAAGAATTCTTTTATTTGTTATAGCGAATTAAATTTGTTAAAACGAATTCAAAAATTTGTTATAACAAATTAAATTCGCTTTAACAAATTCTTAAGTTTGTTAAAACAAATTTAATTCCTTTAAACAAATTCCAAAGTTTGTTATAACGAATTAAATTCGCTTAATCAAATTCAATAACCAGGGCCTATAGAAAAATATATATGAATTCTATATAACAATTTGTCGAGTTCTTTTTAACAAATTTAATGCGTTATAACAAATTATGGAATTCGTTTAAACAAATTAAATTCGTTATAACAAGTTTTAGAATCTGTTAAAACGAGTTTACAAATTCAACAAATTTGTTATAACGGATTAAATTCATTATGACGAATTCAAAGATATTGTTTTAACGAATTTAATTCGTTATAACAAATTCAACAATTATATAAATAGTTCAAAATCATTTTTTGATAGGAGTAGAGACTTTCCTGTTTTAAAAGATTTTTCATATATGTGAATGTATTATAACCGATATATAATACAATGGATATGGTGAAGTGATTTTGAACACTTGATTCTTTAAATATTTTACCCTTGATACCCTGGGGCCATAAAATTCACAATTTTGGTAGAAGCACCTAGTTCGACATAATAAGTTTAATTAGTTTATATAAATACCTACATTTTCATGTCACCTTTTAAAAGAATAAAGTGCATTTTTTTTATATAAACAATACAGTACCCCCTTGTTAATTACCAGAACCCCTGAACACACAAACACACTTTTGTATAATATTTTAATACATTTAGTGTAAATTAGTTTATTTAATATCTGGACACATTGCAGTAAATATAAATTTTCACAAGAAATAATTGCATTTTCGCTATATAATCAATAGCATACCCAGGTATCTTGTAACACCAAACTGTTGACCCTGGGGCCATGAATTTCAAAACAATTTTGGACTTCAAAATGAAAAGGTGTTTCATTGACAGTTTTGATTTTAAAATCATACTATCAACAGTTTGACTGCTTGATGTCCTGAGATGAACAGAAAAGAAGACATTTCAAAATTGACTTAATTTTAGTGGTTTTTGCTTCCCATCCCCCAGGCGGTCATCAGGGGGGCAAAAAAGATGAAATTCACAATTTTTGTTAGTAACCATTTAACCATAGATGATATATGATAAATTTACAGCTATTAACCTGAGAATTGGTTCAGTGGTGCCAGAGAAGACACAGGTGAAATGTTCAAATGTTAACGCATAAACATACACCTAAAATTATCAATACACTTAAAATCATCGATACACAATCATCTTAAATCATCATTTGACAAGCACTATAACAATACACAAACATTTTTCAATACAAAAGAAAAATAAATTTTAAATCATCAATAGAATGTTCACAACTATAGTGACAGACCTTAATTTACAAAGAGATTGCATTGGCAAAATACCTTTCCTGACTGAATTAGGCAAAAGAGTAATTGTTTTGTTGTTGTAAAAATATTAATAATTTACATTTATACTTACACATTTATCTTCAGCACCTGTGACAACATATTTCCCACAAGGACTTAGATCCACTCCACAGGGAAATGATCTGTTCAGGTGACCCTCATATCTTCTTACACATCTGTAATTCACACAATGTATACAATATCATATTTCATTTCACATCAAATAACTGAAACCTCTTACCATGGCAACATTCTGGAATTCATACGAGCTAGCTGAATGCCAATTTAACAGATGTGTTCAGAAATTATAAGTGGGTTTAAATTCCCTCCTGGACTTTAATGGTACACTTTTACCTTGTATGTACCATAACTATAGCTTAGTACTTGAAAATTTTACTCTAAATAAACACAATAAACACAATGGATCTAAATGACCAGAATGTCTTTTAATTTCTGACCTGTTTGCGCGGAGGTCCCAGAGTTTGATGCAGTCACCTGCTGCAGATGTCAGGAATAAATCGTAAGCATCACGTGGGTGTGAGACAAACTTAGATCCCTAAAAGCACAAATGAAGAATTACGGAATGTTCAAACATAAAAGATACAAAAACTGATTATTCAGATTTGCTATTAATGAGACTTTACCTCATGTTGTTTTATACAATGAACAGGTCTGGTATGGACATCAGAGATGACTCGTACACACTTGCCTATGTTCATGTCATACACCTCTAGTGTTTTACTACTGCCAGCACACATCACTATGTCTTAGTAAGAATTGAAGAAATTATTTTCAAAAACTTCTTTAGGAATGACCATTATAATACCCATTCCCTGCCATTTTAACTCTATAGTAGGGCTATTTTTCGGTAACTGTCGTTAAGTGAATATTTATTTACTAGTCACTATTACCCCATGCAGGTCTTAGAAAATAAATTAAATAAACAACTTGATATCAAGGATAAGGTTTCTCCATAAAAAAATAAAGCCTTGAAATATATTTTACAGTCTTTCTTATGACATTGATTTACCAAATAGTCATGATTTAATGCAATGACCACCCACAGTTATAAAAGAAAATGTTTCTAGTAGTCTAGTTTATATGCAGCCCTTTTCTCTCAAATTTAAGGCATAATCATGATTTGTAGAGCAGAAAGACATGATCTTATATCTCCCTTAACTATGCTTGCAATGATGCAGTAGCATTACACATTTTGTATTAACTTCCAATCAGCTGAAGTGTCTAGGAAGGATACAGGAGTAGAAATCGTTTACTGCAGACATGGCTGTGATGTACTGGGCATCCACTGTGAAGGACTGAACTTGCTTGAATTTACTCTTGTTCACATACCTAGATATCAATGAAAATTGGAATGATTTTAGCATGAAAGCTACCGGGTAGTTTAAATTCAAAATACCGATATCCATTTTGTTGTTGGCACTGACCTTTTGATATCTTGTTTAGTGGGATCCAGGTGGTATTTGTACATGTACAGTGTGTTAGAGGAGGTTAATATCAGGAACCGGTCCATATAATAGAACTGGGCATTTTTAATCTCCTTAGGAAATGGTGCATTTTCCTATTTAAAAACATAAACATGCCTTATATAGCTCACAGAATGAAAAACTCCCAGAACTGTACTATTTTAACATTAACAATTCTATACAAAGGAGCAGATTAAGCATCTGTGATAATTAATTAAAGAATAACCTTGTCTTTCTTTTGTCCCTCTCCTTCTGCTAGGTTGTGGAGTTTGGTTGCTATGGTGAGGACAGCCTCAGTTTGACCCCGTTGCCATAGCCTTACTGTTTTATCATCACAAGCTGTTACCAACCAGTTGGAATCACAACTCCATCGCACATCATTTACAATGTGGTTGTGAGCTACAATGTACATAATATTGATGCATATACATGTATCTAATATTTTTATATTTAATTGCAATTTTTTGCAGAGGAAAGAAAAATATGAAAATAAGCAAGAACTACATGTACATGTAACTTCATTGTCAATTAAAGAGTTGAAGCATTTACATGTATCAAACACACATTCTGTTTTTAGGATGTGAAAACTTGTACTATGAGTTACCTAAACTATAACTTTTCTTTTCCTTGTATGGAATTTTGAACACTTGGGCAGACTTGTTGGCAAGACCACAGGCTAGACTAAGGCCATCTCCTATAAATACACACATAATGGAATGATGAACAAGAGACGTTTGTGAAACACATATCCCCCCCCCTCCTTTTGGATATTGAATTTTCCTAAGTCCAAGAGTAGGGATGGAACGATATATCGATATATCATGATATATGTGAGGATGAAACACATACATCGATACATATGAAGAAATGTCGCCCCCAAAAAATCTGACTTCTGTTTTTCCTTGTTTATTTAACATTTGGGGTTAAATATATAAAATAAACAAGCTAAATATAAATAAAGATATGAAATAAATAATAAACACCACTTGAGTCAAATATTTTTGTTTTACAACACATAAGCAACAATTTTGAATAAATTATTCTCATTTGCAAAGAAATAATTTGTTTATTTCAATGCAAAAAAAGATTTTATAAGCAATTAAACATATCGTGATACATATCGTATCGTGGCTCAAATATTGTGATACGTATCGATATAGAAAAAGTTGTATCGTCCCAGCCCTATCCAAGAGGCATAACGCTGTCAAAATTGCTCAATCGTACCCAAAACAAAACTTGATCTAGATATTCTTTTGATAAATCTGCATACAAATTTCATTTCAGTATGTGCAACCTCTGCAAAGAAAATGAATGGAAACTGGTGGACGGACAGACAAACAGACCGACCGACTGACAAACAGAGAAAAGCAAATGCCCTCCCTTCTTCAAAGGGGGGCATAAATATGAGTAATCAAAGATTACAAAGCTCACCTACCTTTTTCAGGTAGGGCTCAGTAACTTGGAAATGAAACTTGCTCCTAAAACTTCATTGCAGGGTATAAGCATAAGCTTATCTTGACTTTGCAGAAGGGAGCAAAAAAGAATTTTAATAAAAACATGTAAAAGTGAGTATTGATGTTAAAGTTGAAGACATACCAGAGTAAGATATTGCATTAACAGGAGTAGGTCTTTCAGCAACTTCCCAACCACACACAAAGTCTTTTGGAGGACCAGGATTGGCAGGGTATTCCTTCTCTAAAGCATTCCTTTTATGGAAAATAGTGTCTTATTAAATACTTAATAAATAAACATTACATATACTAAGAAGCATAAAAAAAGAACTTAAGTTAATGTGCCCATTGAAAGTGAAAATATTCAACAACACTTTTATAATACAAATATTAATTATAAGAAATTACTCTGTTTTATGTCACCACTTACTCTAGTAAATCTGTAGATTGTTTCCTTTTAATTGTGGATGTTTGTTTTGTAGAACTTGTTTTTGGTTTAAACATGGTTGTTCTTAAAAGAGAATAAAAAACAATCAAAACTTTGACATTTCATACATTGTAGGAAAAGTCTAGCTGTCCCTTGTTGCCTTAGTATCAATTACAACTAGACATAAATGTGACCGTACAATCATACAATGTAATTACCTGGGAGCCTCAGTGTAGCCTGATGACTTGATTTTACTCTGAAAAGTCAGGGGTTGATCTTTCACACCTTGACCTTGCTTTCCTGGAGAAAGGTACCCTGCTTGCATAAAATCAATTTTCATTACATCAACTCTTTCACCTGCTTAATTTATCAATTTTACTTTTAATGTGTTTTAATCACTATTTCATTATGCTTGACATAAATGAGTGCACTCAAAATTTAGTGCAATCATCTTCTTCAATTGATTTGCATTAACATTAAATTAACATACAAGTTTTAACGAAGACATGTACATGTATTGGTTTCGTCATATTTTGGTGTGTGCATAAATAAGCCGACAAGAAACAGCATGATCAAAATACAGTCAAACTTCTTAATCTCAGACTCAATCAAAAACTTTGAGACATACAAGGAAAAGGATTCCAGATATCCAGGGCAGAGTAGTGTATTTAAAGTCAGAATAAGAAACTGGGACTTCCAAATCACTTTCACATGTCCAAGGTATTCGAGATATCGATGTTCGAGATACAGAAGTTGAACTGTATATGAATACTGCCATAACAGTTTAAGTACATTTATAGTAACAGATTTTAATAAACCCAAACTTCAACTTCTGAAATGCATCACCCAGTTCTGGAATTAATAAACACCTTTCTGTTTTTTAGAGGAGGCCTCTTCTTTTTGTTTAGGAACCAGACCTTGTTTGAGGATTGAATTTGGCAACATGGGATCACTGCAAGTAGAGCAGATTATTGTAGTACAGATCTGTACAATATAAATAAATCTTCATCTCAGCATTGTCCTCTCCCATTTCAACAAAACATCATACAAATAATCACAACAGTGTACTAGAATGAAGAAATGATAAAATTGTCAATTAGATATATGTACAAAAGTTCATTGTACTAATCCTAGAAGTCTGGAGTTTACCTGGATAGTACAGTTAAATTGGGTGATTTATTGTCTGACGTTTGATTGGCTGGCAGTTCGGAAGAGAGGCTTGATAAATCCTCTATACTTGAGCTAAAGTTGTAGGGTTTTGATCTTGATGTGGCATGGTCCCATTTCAATAAATGAACATGATTCTGAAAATGGCTACCAATGACACAGAATATCTGAAATCAATATACAGGTATCCTCAAAATAAGACAAGCTCAACAGTATCATAAGACTGGTATCTATCTTGTTTACTAGTGAAAAGACATCGTTAGCAAACTTTACAAGATCATCTCTATACTGTTGACTATAAGTTGTGAATTTCTGCTGTGCTGTTGTATTTAGCCTGACCTTTTCTGGTTCCTCCCCCTGACTGAAGTAAGCAGAACCAGCATTGTTAATGCACACTTCCTTCCTACCATCTGATGTTGGAGGTATCGGATCTATGGAAGAAAACACAGGTTAACTCATGTAATAGCTCTTCAAATTTTAATAGGTAAAACTTCAAAAAATATATGCACCTTGTAGATCAAAATATTGGATAACTTCCATTGTCTTGGCATTTATTTGAAGAATTGCTCCTGTAGTACCAACTACTAACATAGGAGAAGCACTGAAGAGGTCTCTATAAAACAGATTTCAAAATTAAAGACATTCGAATAAAAATAATAATTTCTATTTTGACAAGATATAAAAAACACAAGAAATAATGATATATGAGCTTAGTTTTATCACAATGATGTGTATGGAACATGCTGTTAAATGTACCTGATCATAGTGTTAGCTCGCTGTAGGAAGCCGACAGATCGAGCGGAGCTTCCTCTGTCATCCTCTGGGACCCAGGAGAAGTAGAGACCGAGAACAGCACATCCTGTCTCTGCCACGTCCTGTACGGACACTTCCTCCCTCGGCTCTCCCCCGTCTCCTCGTCTCTGATAGGAGGGCTTACTACTGATAGTTACTGGACCTGTAATATAACACATCACTTACTACTGATAGTTACTGGTAGGGATGGGTATCGCCAGAAATTTCGTATCATGATATATCACGATTTTTTCCCAAAATATCACAATAATATCATGATATTTTTACAAGCAATTTTTACAATGATTTTAAATAAATAGTCATTTTTTTCATAAAAATACGCTAGAAAAAAAGAATTTCACTTTTTAAAAAAATTTTATGTACCGGTACATAAAATTAATCATGTGGATGCACTCTCTACCATCGGCTCATGCATTCACCTCTGTCGTTGGCTCGCGTATATCACAGTGATAAACACAAGAAATAGTGCGTTTGTTTTAATTCATTATAAATCAATTGCTATGGTGTTATGTCTGAGTTTTGAGGTAGATATTTACTAAATAAATCCTGAACTGTTATTTTAATTTGGGAAAATCTTGCAAATATTACATTTTATATTGTATGTCAAAAATCTTGACTTGAGCCCATTGCAGAGGTGTCTGAGAGAGGAACGAACGACAACTCTGCATGGGAGATTGGTTTGGATAGTAGGATATGCCATTCTTTTCACTTTTTACAACATTTTTTTTTTAGACTTTTTGTAATTGTAATTTGAAAGATTGAACAAATAAATAAATGATTTCTGGACTTTATAATATGTACCTAAATACTAGGGATGTGCAATTTTATCGGTATACCGGTATATCGTGATTTTTTTGTTGCGTGATACGTACAGTGATACGGAGACCTAAAGACTGGTCTTTAGGTACATATTATAAAGTTCAGAGATTATTCATTTATTTGTTCAATCTTTCAAATTACAATTACAGAAAGTATAAAAAATGTTGTAAAAAGTGAAAAGAACGGCATCTTACCATCCAAACATAATTGATTTTATGTACATAAAAATTTCAAGAAAGTAAAATTTTGTTTTTCTAGCATATTTTTTAGAAAAATAATGACTTTTCATATAAAATCATTGTAAAAACTGCTTTTAAAAATATCATGATATTATCGTGATATTGTGGGAAAAAATCGTGATATATCGCGATATGAAATTTTTGGCGATACCCATCCCTACTAAATACCGGTATTTAGGTCTCTGTATCACGATATGTATCACGCATTAAAAAAATGTGATATACCGGTATACCGATAAAATCGCACATCCCTAGTTACTGGACCTGTAATATAACAACAAGATCTCAACCAGTGACAGAATTCACTGGACCTGTAATATAACGCTAGTTTTTCCTTAAGATCTTTACTGTTACAATCTTTTCTTTATTCTTTATGACCAATAGATTAAAATTAGCTTAATAGGCTTCATTTTGATGAATAAAGTAAACATAAGATTCAAAGAGCTGATAAATTTCTTTAAAAGTTTTCCGAGAACTGAACATATTAATACTGGTATAACTAAACATTCAAACTTCTTATTACCATCTTTTGAAGATCTTGGTGTCGGCAGTGCTTGCTCTTTATTGAGGCGATATTTATCCATTATTTTTCCAATGTTAATTTGATGAACACACCGAAAATCTTTTCCATCAGACAAGTCAAATACTCTCACAATCCCATCCGCCGTTCCTATGGCAACCTGGGGTAGGTGAAAGTTCATGGTCATGCTGATGAATGGGGAGGCAGTGATAATGGTGGACTGGTAGACCAGTGATAGGTCTGCTATGTTCCATACCTATAAAAAGTGATCATCATGCACTGAGATATGATTGGGTAAAATGAACAAAAAAGGATCTTTATTTCCCACCTGTTGATACAATTTAAAATATTAGATACATGACAATTTATTCTTGATAGAAATGAATATCAAATCCATGTTTTACAAATGAATTTTAACAGAAAAAGAGCATATAAATACAAAACATAAAAACAAGTCAAAACCTTGAATGTTCTGTCTTCAGATATTGTGACTAGAGTTGATGAGTAATGAGGACAAAATTCAGCACAAGTGACTCGATTCATGTGGCCCTCTAGTGCAGCTATTACCTCCGATTTCTGAAAATAATGGAAACTGTTATTTACAGACGAAATATGCCTTTTTGTCAGCACTTGCATGTTTGTGAATTTGTTGTTAATTGTGTAATTTGTCTATTAATTAATAAACTTACATTAGAACGCAGAATAAGAACATCATTATTATTGCAGGCTGCCACAAGGGAATCATCAGGACTAAATGCACAGTGTTGTATGTACCCAAGTGTTGTACCTATAATCACGCCTTTTATCTGCTCATCTAAAAATTAAGCTATGAATTACTGCAGTATGCATACATCAAATACTGAAGAAAATAATTTAGCAAAACTGTTTAAACTTTCTTGAATAAATTGAGTATGACAAGTTTTTGATTGATGATTGATGTCTCTACCCTTCACTGCCTTCTCCTGAGCCTGATGAATGTTCCACACAATCAAGTAGTCTTCTGCTGCAGAACACAGTCTTTTGGGTTTTGAAACATTCCCTAGCACCAAACTGGTGAGAATATTCCTGTGTCCTTCAAGTTTCAATGGCTACAGATGTAAATATTCATTACTTAATAGAACTTCAGATGGCAAAAGTAGTACTGATATAAGCAAGATTCTGTACACTTTATATCTTTATTAAATTAAAATATTAATTCAAATGTTTTAGTATAATCATTTTCAGTTATAAGAAATTTCATGTAACTACTGTATATTGCAGAAATTTATCTCATTTCAATTCAATGCATTTAAGATATAAAACTTCTAATAATTAGGTTTCAGTAAATATTTTTATATAAAATATAGAGAATATTAAACAACATGGCATGGATTCTCTAGAAAAAATTAAGTGGAATATAAAATATTGCTGTTTGATTATAATAAATCTGTCAGTTTTTACATTAATTTTACTTGTTCAAGTACTTATTCTCTACTATATATTGAAGTCGTTTCATCAAAACTACAATATCACTTTCTCCTTTCCTTGAGTGGATGAGTTTATCAGACTTCAGATAGACAGTTAATTCTTTCATATTAAAATTGACAAATTTAAAACTACCTGAGCAGATGGATCTTGTACATTCCAAACACCCACTGTTGTTCTTGTCAATGGCAGTCCTATGAACATTCCATCACAAGCCACTTGAACATGGGCAGGGTTGTACCCAGTTTTCATACATTCTACATACTCCATTTTCATTTACTGGCATAAAATTGTCTTCATAATTTATTCATGAATATGTCTTTTGTGGTTGAAAATAATCATATTGATCAAGACCTGTGCAGAAAGACGATAAAGATGTAATTAACTCAATCAATAAAAGAAACAAGTTCAATCAACCCAAACAAACTTAGGAATGTCCGATGATCAGGATTAATAAACACATTAACAGATCATGAATGGATAGGCCTATACCATAAAAACAATCACCGGTTTGAAGAACTAGCCTATAACAGAGGAAATTCTATCCACAGTTGGCAAGCCGATTTCTTGTTCTCTCACAATTTTTGTCGTGTCAAAGAAAAATTTAACACTCTTTCACATTAAAATTTTCAAGGGAGGTCACAAGACAGTGCGAACTGACATAACGAGAGGGAAAAAGCAAAGAACCTTTTTTCATGGCGTGAAAGTTTGTTTACAATCTCTAGACAGGTTCGGACAACTCGTTCCATGACTTAGTCGTATGAATTCATTTTTCGAATATTCTTTCAAAAACAGTCTGAAAAACAAACAATAAAACCAACACAAAACAAAACAATTTAAAAAATCTGACAAAATACTCATTGATAATTTAGGAAGTGAGTCCCCTGTGAAGAGAAATAAAAAAAAAAAAAAAGCACAGGTTCCTGGGGACAGACCCCCCCCCCCCCCCCCGGGAATAAGGTTGACTCACAAAATCCACGAACACTGGTTCCCAAAAACCATTGATGATTCCACAGTAATATGATCTTTTATATCTTATGTGTCATATGCCAACCCCATCCCATCCCCCGAACTTTTTCTAAAAAAAGGTCGAAAAGAGAAAGAACACTTTCTGTATATTGACTTATTTCTTTATAAAATGATTCCTTTACATCTGCATGTAGAGAACAGTTCAAAGTACTCTGTAAACTATAACAAGACTTTAAAATCATGACTCAAATTTAATTCATTCATATAACGAAATACAATAATTATCATGATGCTTCACCTTTGTCTTGTGATAGCTCAACCTTTAGTGGATTTATTTTAAACAACTTAATATGAATTGCAGAATTATTCCTTGACTGAGTTTCTGCTTCCAGGTCATCTGTTTGAGGTTCAAGGTCATCAACTAATTCGACGGTTGAAGTGTGAGCAGACATTTCCACAGAACCTTGACCTTTGGATTGTAACTGTAAGGCCAGGTTTATAGCCCTGTTTATTGCTGCACCAAGACCATGAATGTAAACCTCATTTTCAGAATCCAGGATTTTCTGTGATCTCTCCAGCTGACAGTTAAAATTAGTCTTTCTGGTAACATACACATCTGTTTTCCTCTTGGGCAATTTCCTTGGGAGGCGCTTTCTCAACTCATATTCTTCTTTGTCTATCAACTCCTTGAAGTCTTTTGTGGACCTTCAATAAAAGTAACAATGGTTAATACCTTGGAATATTCTCATAACAAAACATGTAACAAAGTTTTTTAAAGGATCTTGAAGTGCACTTAGTAGATTGTTAGTGATTCATGTATAAAATAAAAGTGGTGACAAGAAACTTGAATATCAGAGAGCTAATGTATCTAAGAAAGAACGTGATCTTGAAATAGAACATAGTGTATCATGAAGAACTGAACCTATGTCCAAATACAAAAGCAACACTTAATTCATATCGCATTTTATGTTATAAAATATACATTCTATATATTGTGCATCATGCAAGAAGTTTGCTTCACGGAAGACCTTAGAGGTACAATGTACTTTAGGACAGATCTACACCATACAAAATATTTTTGTAAAACACTTAGGCCTCCTCCCCCAAATTGGAATTTTTCTAAGTCCAAAAGGGCATAACTTTGTCAAAAATGGTGCGATCGTACCCAAAACAGAACTTGACCTAGATATTTATCTGATATATCTGTATACCAAATTTCAGTATGTGCAACCTCTGTGAAGAAATGAACAGAAACTGCAAATAAATGGAATTTTTCTAAATCCAAGGGGCATAACTCTATTAAAAATGGCGCAACTGTACCCAAAACAAAACTTGATCTAGATATTCATCTGATATATCTGTATACCAAATTTCATTTCAGTATGTGCAACGGTTGTGAAGAAAATGAACGGAAACTAAGTGGAACAACAGCCGACTGACAGACTGCAGCAAAGCAATATGCCCTCCCTTCTTCGAAGGGGGGCATAAAAAAAATTGACAATTGACATCTACAAAATGTAGTTCAGACACAGCAAACAAAGCAAGGCTGGTATTAATATCCCTAGATGGACCATCCCTGTAGATAAGGTAGTCCTGGGAATTAACCTGCTTCATAAATTTAAGCTGGACACTTTTATATAAAAGTAGGTCAGATCCATCATCCTATGCAGTTCAGGTAATTAATGTACATCCCTAGATGTATCTTCCATGCAAGTTTGGTAAAGGTGAGGCTCGAATTTACTAAGGAGTGGACATTAAGCAAAATCTTCAGCATGTTCCCTCATCTGGAAAATGTGGAGCAAGTCAAGCAAATTTAGTAATGTCATCTTTAGTCTAGGTAGAATGGTTCTGTTCCAAAAATTTAAATTGGCAATGCTGCTGCAACTGAAAACGAAGGCCAATTCCAAAATCCAAAGCAGTTCTGGTGTGGTGTCTCTAGATGCCTCATTCATGCAAGTTGGGTATGACTTAAAATAACTTGAGAATGGACTTGCTTCAAAAACTTTATTATTGGCACTCATCCAGAAAATCCCTATCCCTAGATGCATCATTCATGCAAGTTCAGTTTGAGAAGGACTAATCAGGTCCAGCACAATACCCTAATCAAGTTATATAGCTTGTTAAAGCTATATAGCTTTATCAAGGTATTACATTCAAATACCTTGATTAAGGTATTTTATGTACAGAAAATACAAAAAAAATTCTTTAAAAATTAAATTTAAAAGTCGAATTACGAGTTGTTGTCAGTGTGTCCACTCGTGCATGAAAAGCACTCTGGTATTAAAAAGACAGCATAAAAGAACGATGACATGCTTTTATACTGATTTCTTTGGGTTTGCATGAGTACTTTACATGCAAGGGTGAATTTACTGACAACAACTCAGAACTTGACTTTCAGTATTTAATTTTTAAAGATCTTTTTTTTAATTTTCATTTCATAAAATACCTTGATCAACCTTTATCAGGGTATTGTGCTAATACTCCAGTGTGGTAGAGGTTCACTGTGAGATAATTTTGACTTGAAATATCAAAGGAGCATAGGGAATGACTACAAATTTAATAAAATATTATAATACAATCTCTAATTCAGGGCTAAAACAGGTTGGGCACAGTTCCTTTTTCGGGGAAGTATTACTGTAAAAGGGAACTATTACTCTTTTCAGTAATAAACTAGAAATATGTCCATAGGACATGAATGCCCCGCCAAGGATATTTAGTAAAGCAACATGAAAATTCGTATGTGTATAAAATTTGATCACTTTGGTTCAGGTAGGGGTTATAGTTACTAAGGAATAAAAATGTAGGTCAGATCCAGCATCCGAAGCAAGTCTGTTAGTGTCCATCCCTAGATGCATCATCCATGCAAGTTTGGTTCAGGTAGGGCTTAAAGTTACTTGAGAATAAAAATGTAGGTCAGATCCAGCATCCGAAGCAAGTCTGGTAGTGTCCATCCCTAGATGCATCATCCATGCAAGTTTGGTTCAGGCAGGGCTTATAGTTACTTGGGAATGAAAATATAGGTCAGATTCAGCATCCGAAGCAAGTCTGGTAGTGTCCATCCCTAGATGCATCATCCATGCAAGTTTGGTTCAGGCAGGGCTTATAGTTACTTGGGAATGAAAATATAGGTCAGATTCAGCATCCGAAGCAAGTCTGGTTGTGTCCTTCCCTAGATGCATCATCCATGCAAGTTTGGTTCAGGCAGGGCTAATAGTTACTTGGGAATGAAAATATAGGTCAGATCCAGCATCCGAAGCAAGTCTGGTAGTGTCCATCCCTAGATGCATCATCCATGCAAGTTTGGTTCAGGCAGGGCTTATAGTTATTAGGGAATTAAAATATAGGTCAGATCCAGCATCTGAAGCAAGTCTGGTAGTGTCCATCCCTAGATGCATCATCCATGCAAGTTTGGTTCAGGTAGGGCTTATAGTTACTTGGGAATGAAAATGTAGGTCAGATTCAGCATCCGAAGCAAGTCTGGTAGTGTCCATCTCTATATGCATCATCCATGCAAGTTTGGTTTGGGTAGGGCTTATAGTTCCTTAGGAATGGACCTGCTTCAAAAACTTTAACCTGGTCACTCATCAGGAAAATGTAGGTCAGATCCAGCATCCGAAGCAAGTCTGGTAGTGTTCATCCCTAGATGCATCGTCCATGAAAGTTTGGATTGGGTAGGGCTTATAGTTCCTTGGAAATGGACCTGCTCCAAAAACTTTAACCTGGTCACTTATCTGGAAAATGTAGGTCAGATCCAGCATCCGAAGCAAGTCTGGTAGTGTTCATCTATAGATGCATCATCCATGCAAGTTTGTATCAACATGTGAAGTTTGATAACACCAACTTGAATGGTATGTTCAAATCTGAGCTAAACACCAATTTAAGAAAAGCGAGGTCAAGGTCAAAGGAAAGGTCAGGGTCAAAAAATGTTGATGCAGTTGCATAGCTCTCATCAATATCTATCAGCATATGAAGTTTGATGAAAATATCTTGGATAGTTTCAAAGAAACTTAGCTTTGAACAGAGCTAAACGCAAAGTGTGACGGAAGACAGACGGACGGAAGGACAGAAGGACAGAAGGACGGAAAGACGGAAGGACAGAAGACGGACATGACAAACACTATATGCCCCGGCCATATTCATGGCGGGGCATAAAAACATTACTGAATTCGGGAATTTTCACTCATTTAGTCTCTATTCTCTTGTTTGTTTTGAATAAAAGATAAAGTGCAAGAATATTTTCACATCCTCTAATATTTATTGTCTATTAAGTGTATGTGTGCTCAAAACTGCAATATTTATTGCTGCAAAAAGCTGAAAAAGAGTGATGAAATATTTCTATGATATAGATTTCTTACGGTAGCTTACCTGTGTTAAAATTGTGATAATGGATACGTTCAGCACTTGCTAACCCGTTCGTGAGATTATTCGTTCTAATTTAATTTTATACTATTTCTTTAAATGAAATCGTAATAATAATTTTAAATATCATTGCTTCTTTTACAGATGAAAATAATTATTTGAAATATTAAATTTCAAACGACATTCTTTTAAAATGGTCATAGAACGAATGCCCTTCTTAGATTCCATACTTTTGGTACCATTTATCAACAAGGAAAATTATTAAATCTCATCTTACTCTTGTCTGCAGCAATGGAGGTCCGAATTTTTCAGTCAGCAAGGTTTGTTTGATAAAGATAAAACACATCACACTGTATTTTTTATGCACTTTTTATTTAATAAATGGATTAGAGGCATTATTTAAAAAATGTGACAAAAATTCCCCAATTAAGTAATGTTTTATTACTGAAAAGAGTAATAGTTCCCTTTTATAGTAATACTTCCCCGAAAAAGGAACTGTGCCCAACCTGTAAAAATCCTGTCCCATTGGAAAATCTTTTCCCCTAAAATAAGTTCAAGAAGACAAATGCACTCACTTTTCATTATTCTCAGCTCTACTACTCTTACTTGTTCCATCATAACTCGCAGACATGTTAATGATATTTTGATATTAATAATATTTAAATGCAGTCAAAATACACTGAGGCACGGTAAG